>NC_092278.1:15619856-15797356 GCF_036320965.1 Panulirus ornatus
ATAGATAGATAGATAGATAGATAGACAGAGTTGTGCGGAGGAGGGTGGATGTGCTGGAAATGAGATGTTTGAGGACAATGTGTGGTGTGAGGTGGTTTGATCGAGTAAGTAATGTAAGGGTAAGAGAGATGTGTGGAAATAAAAAGAATGTGGTTGAGAGAGCAGAAGAGGGTGTTTTGAAATGGTTTGGTCACATGGAGAGAATGAGTGAGGAAAGATTGACCAAGGGGATATATGTGTCAGAGGTGGAGGGAACGAGGAGAAGTGGGAGACCAAATTGGAGGTGGAAAGATGGAGCAAAAAACATTTTGAACGATCGGGGCCTGAACGTAAAGGAGGGTGAAAGTTGTGCAAGGAATAGAGTGAATTGGAACGATGTGGTATACCGGGGTCGACGTGCTGTCAATGGATTGAACCAGGGCATGTGAAGCGTCTGGGGTAAACCATGGAAAGTTTTGTGGGGCCTGGTTGTGGAAAGGGAACTGTGGTTTTGGGTGTATTACACATGACAGCTAGAGACTGAGTGTGAACGAATGTGGCCTTTGTTGTCTTTTCCTAGCGCTACCTCGCGCGCGTGCGGGGGGAGGGGGGGGTGCCATTTCATGTGTGGCGGGGTGGCGACGGGAATGAATAAAGGCAGCAAGTATGAATTATGTACATGTGTATATATGTATATGTCTGTGTATGTATATAT
This sequence comes from Panulirus ornatus, assembly GCF_036320965.1. NCBI lineage: Eukaryota > Metazoa > Arthropoda > Malacostraca > Decapoda > Palinuridae > Panulirus > Panulirus ornatus. Next base: position 15,620,551 of record NC_092278.1, read on the forward strand.
ATGTATACGTTGAAATGTATAGGTATGTATATGTGCGTGTGTGGGCGTTTATGCATATACATGTATATGTGGGTGGGTTGGGCTATTTTTTCGTCTGTTTCCTTGCGCTACCTCGCTAACGCGGGAGACAGCGACAGAGTATAATAGATAATAAGACCGAGCCTGGGTGACATGGCTTCGTGCATCTGGACCTACCACATCTCAGTCCGTCTTGCATTTAACAGTGAATTAAAAGTATCGGATCACATTTGAGAACAACCTATATAGGAATTCCAGTCACAAGGTAGATAGATAGAATCATATGTGCAGAGGAATTCAATGGTATTGCTTTTTATATTAGTTGTTACGAACTTGTTAGAGAGAGAGAGAGAGAGAGAGAGAGAGAGAGAGAGAGAGAGAGAGAGAGAGAGAGAGAGAGAGGTTGGTACCTCACTGGCCTTCTGTGTCCACTTGCACTTCCTCTCTCTCACCTGGGTAAAGATGTCATTTTCTCTCGCTTGTGTGTTCTGCTGGCTACACCTACACACTACACTTAGATATTCTGTAGGCTGCACCTACACACGACACTCGGATATTCTGCTGGCTACACCTACATACGACACTCAGATATTCTGCTGGCTGCACCTACACACTACACTCAGATATTCTGGTGGCTACACCTACACACTACACGTAGATATTCTGCTGGCTGCACCTACACACGACACTTAGATATTCTGCTGGCTACACCTACACACTACACTCAGATATTCTGTTGGCTGCACCTACACACTACACTTAGATATTCTGCTGGCTGCACCTACACACGACACTCAGATATTCTGCTGGCTGCACCTACACACTACACTCAGAAATTCTGCTGGCTACACTTACACACTACACTCAGATATTCTGTTGGGTTTACCTCAACACTGTACCCTTAGACACCTGTTCTGATTCTTCTATATTCCTCCTCCTCCTCCTCCTCCTCCTCCTCCTCCTCCTCCTCAACCTCCTCCTCCTCCTCCTCCTCCTCCTCCTCCTCCTCCCTAAGCTGCTCCTCGACTTAATCCATCACACGACCCTTATCCCACACAGGTCGAGTGCCTGAACACTGGGAGAGGGAAGCAGACACACTCACGCTGTGGTGGTGTACGTTCAACATCGGCGCCTTTTGTCTTTTTCTTTTTTAACATGTTACATCCGTCCCCCTCCAGTTGTTTTGAGGGAGGTGACATGGTACGAATAGCTCCTGTGTGTGTGTGTGTATGTGTGGTTACCTATACACATTGACCCATTTGTCTGGTATCGAGAAGGGGTTGTACAGAGAAGGGAGGGGGAACCCCATCTTTAGAACTTTCGTATGTCATGCTGCTTTTAAAACCTCTGTTTACTGACAGCCTTCAGCAAGTCTGTCATTTAATGTGTTCCATTTCATTTATTATTTTCATACTGAAAAGGAATTGTTTTTTTCATCTAATCTGACACGTTTCCTCTCATGGCAACTGGTTGCTTTATCTCCGCATCTCGTCATGGCAACTGGATACCCTGTCTTTGCATGATTCGACTAGTGGTTCACCGTCAACATCGTCATAGGTTGTTTGGAAACTTATAAAGTTGTGATCAAGTCTACTCCTTACTCCTCTGACTTCCACGAGGAGCTAACGTGTGGCCTGTAGCCTCCCACTGTACAACTCTATCAATCCTGGTTGCCACCTCTGACCCACACCCCCCTTTCCTCTGGACCTTCTCTCCTCCGTTCTTTTGCGTCCTGAGCAACCTCTTCCAGTTTCATTTGATGTGGACAACGAACTGCAACTTTCCTTATCTAAGTAATCAAACGCGACGCTGACGTTTGCCAGCAGACACTTGGTGTTGTCTGGCGACACCTCAGCTACAATATCGACTTCTTAGATTCGTAGTCATGTGTCTTCGTTCACCCTGACCCGTTGTTCCTCATCGCCCTGCATTCGCCGTGGCTGAATTTCATTATCCTTACGTATCTGACTGGGTTCTGGAGGGTGTCTGAGTTTCCCTCGTAAGCCGATGCACTCCTTGTCGTTTCTCTTCTTCCCCTCATGACCTCGGCATCATCCGCAAACAGATTCAGGTCGTTTACGTCACGCGAGAGGAACAGCAGTGGTCCCAGAACCGAACCCTGGGGGGTCCACTTCCTCGGCTTTTGCGACAGGTATCCTTCCTCCCCATCAGCTGGGGTGATCTTCTAACCAGTGCATCAAGTTTCCTCCCTTATCCCCACCTGATGACCGAGCTTCCTCACTAGACTCTCTTCCCTCTCCGGTCTTTCCCAGTGCCTGTGACTTGGCACGTTTCAAGAATCGTAAATGCTTTCCCTTGTCTTGTCTTGTCCCTTTCATAATCCTCTCTGTGTATTTCAATTAAGGCCCAGGCTTGATGTGGACGTTTTTCCCGTGCCTTGCGCCTCCAACGTAACAAAAATGAAAACCCTTGTGTGTATAGTGTCCAACGCTTTCCGGGTAGCCTAAGAGCGCACAATCCACTCATTCCCGTATCAAAAATGAAAACCCTTGTGTGTATAGTGTCCAACGATTTCTGGGTAGCCTAAGAGCACACAGTGCACTCATTCCCGTATCTCGTCCAACACGGAGCACACTCACTTATAGACTTCTGAATGATTTTTCCCTTCGCTACGTGTTATCTCCGGATCCATTGCCATAAGTCATCCTTTCGCTCTCCGATGATCTTCTCCCGTGTCTTGCAGACCACACTCGTGAGAGAGAGAGAGAGAGAGAGAGAGAGAGAGAGAGAGAGAGAGAGAGAGAGAGAGAGAGAGAGAGAGAGAGAGAGGTGTCATTACCTTCAGTATAATTTTTTCTCTGTCTCCTTTCTTAAAGAAAGAGGCACAGTATTGGACCTCTCCCACTCCCTTGGCGCTCCGTCTTCCGCCAGCGACGCACCGAACATTTCCAGCGTCTTGTCTCGCTCAGCCACACACACTTCTTCACCAGACGTAGACTCTAATGTGTAACGCACCTTGATACTCTGCTTACGTCTGTCCTAGCGCGTGGATGCGTCGTGGTCAGCAACGCTCGTCGCTACACCACAGGACTCCACGTGATCGAAAGGAAGTGTAACTGGGTCACGTCATCCAGTGGGTGTATCGTATATGACGTGTTCAGTACCCGCGCTCCTATAATGGAAGATCAGATTCTGTAATGATGGTGTGTGTGTGTGTGTGTGTGTGTGTACGTGTGAGGGACCATGTCCAGCACTGGGCAAGTAGCGACTGGGACCCCAGCCAACATGGGGGGAGGGGTTTTTACCATTAAGAACCTCAAACCCCCCAGACCCCCACAACTCACCCCCCCCCCCCCCTCCTCCTCACTCACACCCCAGGAACAGGAAGATGACTTGTGTGATGACAGTGTAGAGGAAACTGACGCGCCAACATGCTTATGTTAAAATCAACCTTTTGCGAGCGAGTGTTCCCTGAGATTTTTAATATACGACGTAAGGGTTTCGTTATTCACCTGTTCCTCTTTACTGCCTTGTTGAAGCAAGTCAGTTTCCTGGAAGAGGGAAGTACATCTCCTGTCAAGACTTGTTGTGGCTGTATGATAATCGATAATCGTTAAATCATAGTTTTCTTAAGACTTATTATGGCTGTATAGTAATTAATAATCGTTGAATCATGAGTTTTTTTTTTTTTTCAGCCTATTATAATCAGTCATCAACCAGTTCTCTAATGTATATATGTTTTGAAAATGACCTAAGACGAGGTTTATATGACGAAGACTGAATCCACTGTAGAAATTTCTTGTTCACGAAACACAGGAAATGTTTGATCATTCTGCTCTCAGGGGCAGATGCTGTACGCCCTTCCCCTCCCTCACGACACACACATTCGTGAGGCTGGAAGATCTTCGTGGTTGTGCCCCTCACTCACCCCTCCCTCACGACACACACATATTCGTGAGGCTGGAAGATCTTCGTGGTTGTGCCCCTCACCTCCCTCACGACACACACATATTCGTGAGGCTGGAAGATCTTCGTGGTTGTGCCCCTCACACCCACCCCTCCCCACACACTGTTCGTGAGGGTGGGCGATCTTCGTGTAGTGTTCTACGTTCGTATCATCATTCGATGAGAAACACTGCATCTATACTCACTGTCGGCAGCTGAATGGGAAATGCGTCCTCATGTGATGAGACACGAAATATATTCACCGTTGACAGTGAATGAGAGATGTAAGTCTGTGAGATTTCGGGCCATTTTCTATCATCTGTATAGAACGTCAATTATTCTATGTAATATTTCTATCTCTCAGTCTTTCTTTTCTCTCTATCCTTCTCATCCCATCACTGCAATGATTGGAACTTCCAAAAAGGTGATTGAAACTTCCAAAAAGGTGATTGGAACTTCCAAAAAGGTGATTGGAACTTCCAAAACGGTGATTGAAACTTCCAAAAAGGTGATTGGAACTTCCAAAACGGTGATTGGAACTTCCAAAAAGGTGATTGGAACTTCCAAAAAGGTGATTGGAACTTCCTAAAAGGTGATTGGAACTTCCAAAAAAGGTGATTGGAACTTCCAAAAAGGTGATTGGAACTTCATCAGTACGACGATTGGGAGTCCCTTCATTGAGACGATTGGGTGCAGTCACAGGCTTAGAATGAGGTTCGTAATGTCCTTTTTTGGGATCTGTTTGCAAGAAAGTCTTCATATCAGTACACACACACACACACACACACACACACACACACACACCCACACACACACACACACACACACACACACACACACAGACACACACACACAGACACTCATTAGTGACATCATTTTCACTTAAATGTCCAGTTGATTAATATCACCTTTAGTTTCCCTTAATGATCAAAGTTTACTTCATCTTAAACTGGGGTCCCGCAAGGGTGTCTACCTAGTCCCCTTCTTGAATTCAGGTCCATGTTCAAGTACAATAAGTCAGTTATCGCCGTGTCTGCTACTACGGTTTGTCTCCTGTTACAATCGCCCCTACGCGAGCGACATACACCCGGCACTCTGTCTGACAGCTGACATAATGTCTGCTAACTAACTCATCAATAATTAATGAACCAATCTCAATCCTCATCAGCGACCGCGATGTAAGCTTCATGTTAACTCTAATAAATTGGACGGAATCTTATTTGGTCGTGTGTGCCCACAGTGGCTTTAATAAAAACGACAAATGTTCACCGGTGTGTTGAGGTGGGTGTGTGTGTGTGTGTGGGTGTGTCGTGCAGCAGGTCGGCGCCGGAGGGCTGAGGGTCTGTGTGGTCTGGACTGTCGTCGTGTGTGCTGGACAACAGGCAGATGAGGGGCTTCGCTAATGACGGAGGGGCTATCATTCTTACATTAAAAGATAGTCCTTACTGATATATATATATATATATATGTCTTTAAACTTATTCATTTTGAGACAGTGGCTCCTCATTGCACCCAGAACATGTCCCCCGTTTCCGCAATCTTTTGTTTTCCCCCGCTCCAATGTTTCCCATCCGCCGCCACGTCCACGCACAGGTACCCAAGGCTTTCCACTTCCTCTGGGTTCTCTCCATTCAGCCTCGTCATCTTGTCCTTCTCCCGTACTAGCCCCAAAGCCTTACTTTCTCTTACAGAACCTCAGTTCCTGCGACCACACACTCTCTCAAACTAAGATACGAGCTTTCACAGGTTTCTGACTCGCGTTTGCCACCAGAGCCGTGTCATCTGCAAACAGCACGTGACTCACTTACCGTTACCCTCTCTCATCCCCCACCAATAATAACAGCACGTCCGCCCTTCTCTCCCTGACTCTTGCATCTGCCTCCCTCACTATCCCATCCATCGACAGATTAAAAAGCTAAGGTAACATTGCATACCCTTGACGCAAACTCCACCTTCACCTGGACCACTCACCTTCCTCCCTTCTTATTCGCACACACGCCTCACTGTCTCGTAAAACTCCACACTGTCTTTAAGAACTCTCCTCCCATACCATATGTTTCTATCATGCGCTTTCTCCAGGTCTGTAGATGCCATACACAGATACATCTCTTTCTGTAAGTATTTCTCAAACAAATTCCTCAAAGTAGACACCTTGTCCATATATCCTCTTCTTTGCCAGATATGCATCCGCCGTTTTATGATAATCTGTGCATCCCACCGTTCTCTTAGTCATCACTCTTCCATACAACGTACCAGGGATACTCAACAAACTATACCTCTGTAATTCAGTCATTTAATTTTGTTCCCCTTGCCTTTATATAGCGACACTTTTAGAAATTTTGCCAGTCCTCAGGCACTTTATCTTGAGCCATTCATGAACTGGAAATGCTGACTAAACAATAAAAAGCCCCCCCTATCTTTGAAGATTTAACTACAGTCTCATCTGCTTCAGGCGCTGTGCCACACTTCACCTTATGCAAGGCTTTCATCACCTCCCCTCTTTTCACCAAACAATTAGCCATGACTCTTTCACTCCGCACACTTGGTCGCAAACCCCCGACATCCACCACCCTATCATCTAGCACATTCAGCAGTCCGTCTTTTCACCCTCTTCTTTGGCTATTACCAGTTGCCCATCTCCTCCCTTCACTGATATTATCATTTGATCTCTTCATTTCGTAACATGCTCCATGTCCTTCGGAAACACTTTCTTATTCTTCCTGAAGTTTGCATATACTCTTTCACCCCATCTCTCCTTTGCCCCTCTTCTCTGCCCGTCCAACTTCCTCTTGACTTCCTGTCGCTTTCTCTTGTTAATCTTCCAGCCACACACACTTCCCTGCAGGTAGCACCCATACACCTTTCTTTTCTCTTCCACCAACAGCTTAACTTTGTAATCCCACCCTTTCTCAAACTCCCACATCCCATCTTCGAGTACTGCACTCTTTACTCTCACTTTAAGACACTCTTCACCAAATCTTTCTTGGTATATCTGTGCACAACCTTCCTTTCCAGGTTCACTCACTCTCGCCACCCATACAACTTCCCCTTTTCTCAAGGATCTACAAACCTTCACCCTCGCCTCCTCCAAGAAGTGATCAGACATGCCACCAGCTGCTCGTCTCTCATCACATTTACATTCAGCGGCATCTCCTGTGCACGCCTGTTGATCAGTACTTAATCCAGTTATGCCTATTGACGTACAACATCACTCACCCACATATATACTTATGTATGCTCATATTTACCGATCAGATATTCTCAATCAACATTCCTTTATTAGCATACATCTCGGCAAACTGTTCACTATTTTCATTTGAACTTGGTACTTGTGTTTCCCAATTATTCCCTCAACAGCCACATCACCCACTTGTGCATTCGAATCCCTTGCCACTAATACTCAATCCCTTGTATCAAACATTACTGAATTTGTTGCTCAAATCGTCCTAAAAGACTCGTCTCTCTTCCTCATTCCCTGCTCTGCTGGGAACATAACCACTCTCATCATCCACCTCCCTTGTCGCCCACATCAGTCCGCAGCTCATCATAACACATCTTCACAACTCCTCTTTTGATAGAAGTGCCATCCCCTCCCTCGTCCTCACCCGTCACACTAACCCTCAACATTCCTGCATCGGACTTGACTGAATTATTCCATCTCTTTTACTCTGTGGATTAGTTGCACTCAGCGCCAGAACACCCTGGTTCCTCTCCCCCAGACATATTTCTTACCTCTCCTTTCCTTTCATCCCGATTATATCCACGCATACCCAGACACCACGCTTAGGTTAGGCCACTGTAAAGTGAGAAACATTACATGTAAAGTTAGAAACGTATATGTGAAGAATTATAGAAAAAAGTACAGAGAGTGAAAACATCTCTTCCATTTCTTCGTGCGTTTGTTAATGGAAAAAAAATGAAAAACCAATGACATTCTGCGAGATAATTGGTAACTTATAGCCAAGACTAGTTGCTCAACTGACAAGATCTAACTTGATCATAATGTTCACAGGCAACTATGACGATCCTGATGTACTTGACAGTCATACCGAATGCCTAGAGCCTCACCTTTGTAAGGATGTAGAATCTGTTGCCGGATTCGATCCAGAAAGTATCACCCAAATCCTATTTAGCAAGGGTAATTGCGACGAGTTAGGACCTTCGGTTTAATATGGGGTAAACACAGTAAAAAAAAAGTATCTTCCTGGATGGGTCCGAAGCGTTTCGAAATGATCAAGACGACTGGTGTTGTCTCGGTCGGGTCGGAAAGCGGAAATGTGAGACAGATTTCCCTTTGATTATGTTAGTATCACTTAAATGTTATTTCCAACAAAATATGAAGTCAAGATCACATTCATCATGACATATGATAGGAAAAGTCGCGAGCAGTCGATACATTACAACATCATGAAAACAAAGCGACCAGTGGCAGGCCAGACCAACGGGCATTTCTCAAAGTCTTTCGTCCATGGTGTCGCAGTGTTTCACACAAAAAGTGGTAAGATACTTTTTTGACTGTGTGTACATAGAGTAACTTTGATTTGATCTTGTTAAGCAGCTTGTTAAGCAGTAGATAGAGAAAACGTGTTGATGTCCAGGTAGATAGATACTATGCTCAGGCTTTGGCGTTTTTAAACGCTCCAAGAAGATTTGGTAAAAGAATAATGGGACAGTAATGAGAGAAACAGAGAGCCCACATTAAACCATAATATGCCTCCCAAAAATCATTCAGTAACATCATCTGTCCGTGACACTTTCTATTTAGCCTGAAATAATGAGAGACAACATCACCCATAAAAAGAATTCAAGTTAGAAGAAATATTGTGTTCAGCTTTGATCAATCCTACTTGAGAAAAGGAAACAGACTGATTGGAGTGAGTGCAGCATTGAACTGCCAAAATGATCTCTTGACCAAGAAACAGAACCTGTGAGAGCCGGAAAAATGACTTGGATTTATTTAGAAAAGAGAAGGTTAAGAGGTGATCTAACTCAGGTATTCAAAATCGTCAAAGACTTCATTAATCTGGATCTAAACAGCTTCTTAAGACTTGCATCGTCTCGTTTGACTCGTGGTTGTTGATAGAAACGCGAGGGCGAACGTTTTACCTTGATTGAGGTCAAGCACTTCTTTTTCAACAGGATTGTTAACAATGGAATTACCAGTCACAGTGGTTGATTACGACCAGACTTGATAAATTTTTCGATTCAGGTCCACGATTGACTTAATTTACACCTCCTGAGTGTCTTCTTATTACCCTTACTACATTCATCTGAGACTTTCTAACACATCAGCCACTATTAAAGACAGCCTCGAAGAGACCCCAAGTCCACTGTGACTGTTGGAACTCCATTGTATTTCTTCGTGTTCCTTCGTATATTCAACAGCAAGATGGACAAGAACGGTGACACACACACACACTCTCTCTCTCTCTCTCTCTCTCTCTCTCTCTCTCTCTCTCTCTCTCTCTCTCTCTCTCTCTCTCTCTCTCTCTCAGGGAAGCCTGCCAGTTGCCCACTAGGTTTCCGAGTGTTGTTTTTACAGGTCTTGATATACAGTGATAAGTAAATGAACTCAAGGAAAAAGTGGCGCCCGGAACCGTCTCTCACCCTCCGTGTTAGGATTGGTGGTCTTACTGTCTGCCTCATTAAAAGTAAGCTACCAGGCTGGTCCAGAAGTCCTCCTACATACACCATGCAATTTATCTTCTCCAGTTTATACTTCCTGTCTCCATTTATTTCTCTTCTTCCCTTCACTGTCGTCTTATTTATGGATCCCGTGTTTTGTTTTGTTTTGGTTTCTTTTTTTTTTTTTATCCAACCAGCAACAGTCTTCTACAATCTTGTATATATAATGCCAGGTTTGGTTCCACTTCCTCAAAAATTCTGAGCTTGTGTTTTTTTTTTTTTTTTCGTTTTTTCTTTTTACGGGAGTGACCGCGATGATGGCTTCTGCAGGAGAGCAGGTCCTTCGACGTTGAGAGGGTGATCGATTTCCTGTGTCGCTGTGATACGTTGGTACGACTCTCAGTCGCGGATCCTTTAGGTGACGAAGGAAAAAAAAAAGAAACGAAATATGACAACAGAGTATTTTCCAGAGGAGGAATGACGGACCACAACACGGTCCAGAAGGCAGAGATTCAGTGCGCTGTCACTCGGATCTGTAAAGTCCCGTCCCGTGTTCTCTCTCTCTCTCTCTCTCTCTCTCTCTCTCTCTCTCTCTCTCTCTCTCTCTCTCTCTCTCTCTCTCTCTCTCTCTCTCTCTCTCTCTCTCTCTCTCTCTGTGTGTGTGTGTGTGTGTGTGTGTATATATATATGTATATACTCTTATCCCAACCGTCATTTGCCCTCTTTTTCAGCCCCTGCACCTTTCTCTTGAGCTCCTGTCACGTCCTCATGTACATCTCCCAGTCACTCGCTCTCCTTCCCTGAAGACAGCACTTATATTCGTTTCTTTTCTCTATCACTAACTACTTCATTTCCTCATCTTACCACTCGCTTCCCCTTTCTCACCCGCTGAACTCCCACCTTCCGCACTCCACGTACTTTTTCCGCCCATGTACACATTGCTGTCCTCAGTATCTCTCGTTCCTCGCTCACTCACCTACTTTCGTTTACTCTTCTCCTTTTGCCATTCTTCGCCCAGTCTTTCAGGCTCTCTCCTCATACAAGTCTCTTTTCCAATCTCACTTACACCACTTTCTTCACACCAATATGATTTCCTCTTTTCCTAAGGCCTTCATACACGTTTGCCCTCGCCTCCACCGAGAAGTGATTGGACATCCCACCCCTTTTTTTTTTCTCAGCTCATTTACATCCAAAAGTCTCCCTTTTTCCTCATATATCAGATTGTCCATAACCCAATGGTGTCCATTTATCATTTGCCCAACTCTCCTAAGTATATTTATTTATGTCCCATTATTTAGACCAGTTTTTCGATAACCAGTCCTTCGTCAGCACGCCACTTCACAGGCCCTTCACCATTTCCACTCAAACACTGCTCTAAAGTTATAACCTCAACCACCGCAACACCAATTTTCCAGTTCAAAATCATCCGTCACTGATACTTAGTCCCTTGCATTAAGATTTCTGAAGGTCTCACTCATCTCCTAAAACAACCACCTCTCTTCCGCACTCCTCTCAGTGCCAGGTGCGTCAGCACTAACAAACACCCACCCACCCCTCATGTTCCATTTTCCTTTTTATCCATAACAATCTAGGGCTCACTTCCTTATAAAATTTTTTTCAGATTCTTTCTAATTTTTTTTTTTCAAGTTTTCTATCATCTCTTTGAAGGGTTGTTAGATATCTCGAAGGGCAGTGAAAAGTTTTTACCGAGGATGTAAGGCATGTGTGCGAGTAGGAAGAGAGGAAAGTGATTGGTTCTCAGTGAATGTCGGTTTGCGGCAGGGGTGCGTGATGTCTCCATGGTTGTGTAATTGAGTTTTGGAAAGAGGGGCAAGTATGCAGTCTGTTGTGGATGAGAGGGCTTGGGAAGTGAGTCAGTTGTTGTTCGCTGATGATACAGCGCTGGTGGCTGATTCGGATGAGAAACTGCAGAAGTTGGTGATTGAGTTTGGTAAAGTGTGTGAAAGAAGAAAGCTGAGAGTAAATGTGAATAAGAGCAAGGTTATTAGGTTCAGTAGGGTTGAGGGACAAGGTAATTGGGAGGTGTTTGAATGGAGAAAAACTGGAGGAAGTGAAATGTTATAGATATCTGGGAGTGGATTTAGCAGCAGATGGAACCAATGAAGCGGAAGTGAGTCACAAGGTGGGGGAGGGGCGAAGGTTCTTGGAGAGTTGAGAAATGTGTGGAAGGCGAGAACTTTATTTCGGACAGCAAAAATGGGTATGTTTGAAGGAATAATGGTCCCAACAATGTTAAATGGTTTCGAGGCATGGGCTATAGGTTGTACGGAGGAGGGTGGATGTGTTGGAAATTAAATGTTTGAGGACAATATGTGGTGTGAGGTGGTTTGATCGAGTAAGTAATGAAAGGGTAAGAGAGATGTGTGGTAATAAAAAGGTTGAGAGAGCAGAAGAGGGTGTATTGAAATAGTTTGGTCACATGGAGAGAATATGTGAAGAAAGATTGACAAAGAGGATACATGTATCAGAGGTAGAGGGAAAGAGGAGAAGTGGGAGACTAAATTGGAGGTGGAAGGATGGAGTGAAAAAGATTTTGAGCGTTTGGGGCCTGAAAATACAGGAGGGTGAAAGGCATGCAAGGAATAGAGTGAATTGGAACGATGTGGTATACCGGGGTCGACGTGCTGGCAATGCATTGAACGAGGGCATGTGAAGCGTCTGGGGTAAACCATGGAAAGTTTTGTGGGGCCTGGATGTGGAAAGGGAGGTGTGGTTTCGGTGCATTATACATGACAGCTAGAGACTGAGTGTGAACGAATGGGGCCTTTGTTGTCTTTTCCTAGCGCTACCTTGCGCGCATGCCGGGTGGGGGGGAGGATGCTATTCATGTGTGGCTGGATGGCGACGGAAATGGATGAAGGCAGCAAGTATGAATATGTACATGTGTATATATGTATATGTCTGTGTATGTATATGTATGTACACGTTGAAATGTATAAGTATGTATATGTTCATGTGTAGGCGTTTATGTATATACATGTGTATGTGGGTGGGTTGGGCCATTCTTTCAGTCGTCTGTTTCCTTGCGCTACCTCGCTAACGCGGGAGATAGCGAGTAAGTATAGTAAATGAATAATATATATATATATATATATATATATATATATATATATATATATATATATATATATATATATATATATATATATATATATATATATATATATTACTTCTGGGAATAGGGAAGAAAGAATACTTCCCTCGTATTCCCCGCGTGTCGTAAAAGGCGACTAAAAGTGGAGGGAGCGGTTGGCTGGAAATCCTCCCCTCTTTTTTTTTTAATTTTCCAAAAGAAGGAACAGAGAAGGGTGGCCAAGTGAGTATATTCCCTCAAAGGCCCAGTCCTCTGTTCTTAACGCTACCTCGCTAACGCGGAAAATGGCGAATAGTATGAGAGAAAAGATATATATATATATATATATATATATATATATATATATATATATATATATATATATATATATATATAGCGGTAGCGGGAGGAGCACCTTGTGTGTAGCCACCTGGCGACATCTGTTGGTCGTTTTTTCAAGTGTCAGAACATGTTAAGTTCTGTGTGAAGATTTTTCAGCTCATAAAACTCCCCAGATTGTAAGATCCATCGCTAACATTCTCGCCGCAAGTCTGGATATAAGACAACATTCAATGATGTATTCATTAATGAAAGAATTACGTAATATAATTGAATCGTGTGGCCATTAAAGTAATTATTATCCTCAGCGTATGTTAACACGACGGGCCTTAAAGTAATTATTAACCTTAACGTATGTTAACACGACGGTGCATTCTTGGCTTGTTCTCATTCGTGTGTTCGTGTTCTGTACCTGTCTGTCTGTCTGTCTGACCTACACAGTATATGACAATGCTCTTGCAAGGTGATTGTATATAAAGCCACGTGATCATCTAAGGGCCTGGTTAACAACCCTCCCCCTTCCCTCTTCCCCCTTAACAGCTGCAGAGTGACCCAAAGGGCCTAGTTAACACCGCTCCCCCTTCCCCCCTTAACAGCTGCAGAGTGACCCAAATCGCATGAATTGTCTGGTGAGTTTTTCATCTGCATAATATGTTCTAACAGTGTGTGTGTGTGTGTGTGTGTGTGTGTGCCAGGCTCCGTCCGAGTGGATGGGGAACTAAAGTGGATCTGTCACTAAAAAGGAAAGAACCAAAAGATGTTTTGAATGATGAGGACGCTTGGGGAAAGGGCACACCAAGGAGAGATTCGTTGATGGAAGATGTAGGTTTCTTTTTTAGCCTTAAATCTGTGTTATGAATATTCTTTAACTCTCTCTCTCTCTCTCTCTCTCTCTCTCTCTCTCTCTCTCTCTCTCTCTCTCTCTCTCTCTCTCTCTCTCTCTCTCTCTCTCTCTCTCTCTCTCCGTGAATACTGGATAGCAGCAGCAGGCACGTCAAACTCCTGGAAAATGCCAATGAAAGTACTCACTCTTTAACCTCCATCCTGGACTGCAGAATGATAATGAAGATATTTGAACGAAGGTGTTGGTTGGTTTTCTGTGGAAGCTGAGCTTCATTTGTGCTGCCTCCTCTCTGAAGGAAGCCATCTAGGAGTGACAACATACAGTAGACTTGAGTTCGGGGATGAGGAAGAGGAGAATGTTTATGATATTAGAGTAAGATGGAGGTACTCAAGAATTTTGTGCACGATGGCTTTCATCAAGCGAGGCAATCGTATTGTAGAATTACTCCCAACCACCTCATGATACATTATATATGTATGTATATATATGTATATATATATATATATATATATATATATATATATATATATATATATATATATATATATATATATATATGTATATATATATATATATATATATATATATATATATATATATATATATATATATATATATATATATATATGGTAGCATGGACTCCTATACTCCCACACCATGCCAACACCATGCCAACACCGAGCTAACATCATACCAACACCGTGCCAACACCGTGCCAACACCGTACCAGGGAGGGAGAGTCGTCAGAGAGTCATGGAGATGAACAACAAATTATATCCGGATGTGGTTTGCTCTTCCTCCTTGAGCCAGCAGGAAGTGATGGACGCCCGCCTTACATGATGATGGCTTGTGTGTTATACCATCCTTCAGGAGCTGTCTGGAGACCCCGAGGGGGATGCGCGTGTGTGAACATCAGCGTCAGAAGTGGGTTGACTCACGTGGCCACGAGCGAGCAAGTGTACCTCCTGAAGTTACAGGATCAGTGTCTCCTCCTGAAGGAGGGTCTAGGTGTCACAGGATCAGTGTCTCCTCCTGAAGGAGAGTCCAGGAATCACAGGATCAGTGTCTCCTCCTGAAGGAGTGTCCAGGAGTCACAGGAGCAATGTCTCCTCCTGAAGGAGGGTCCAGGAGTCACAGGATCAATGTCTCCTCCTGAAGGAGGACCCAGGAGTCATAGGAGCAATGTCTCCTCCTGAAGGAGGGTCCAGGAGTCACTGGATCACTGTCTCCTCCTCCTGAAGGAGGGTCCAGGAGTCACTGGATCAGTGTCTCCTCCTGAAGGAGGGTCCAGGAGTCACAGGATCAATGTCTCCTCCTGAAGGAGGGCCCAGGAGTCATAGGAGCAATGTCTCCTCCTGAAGGAGGGCCTAGGAGTCACAGGATCAGTGTCTCCTCCTGAAGGAGGGTCCAGGAATCACTGGATCAATGTCTCCTCCTGAAGGAGGGCCCAGGAGTCATAGGAGCAATGTCTCCTCCTGAAGGGGGGTCCAGGAATCACTGGATCAATGTCTCCTCCTGAAGGAAGTGCCAGCATTCACATCAATCGATGAATCAACTTCCTTCTTGCATATATTATGTGACAGACTCATTAGCAGTCGGAGGTGCGCGTCACACGCAGACACATTAGTCAGGGGCCTGACGAGAGCCGCCCCTCCCCCCCCAGCAGGGTGAGGCAGGGTGAGGAAGATGTGTGAGGCAGGGTGATGATGGGATATGTCGGGACGCGGCAGGGCGAGGGGATGTGTCAGGGTGAGGTGGGGCGAGGGGATGTGTCAGGGTGAGGTGGGGCGAGGGGATGTGTCAGGGTGAGGTGGGGCGAGGGGATGTGTCAGAGTAAGGTGGGGCGGAGGGTTGTGTCAGGGTGAGGCAGGGCGAGGAAGATGTGTGAGGCAGGGTGATGATGGGATATGTCGGGACGCGGCAGGGCGAGGGGATGTGTGAGGGTGAGGTGGGGCGAGGGGATGTGTCAGGGTGAGGCAGGGTGAGGGGTTGTGTCAGAGTGAGGCAGGGTGAGGGTTGAGTCAGGGTGAGGCAGGAAGGGTGTGATGTGACAGGTGTAGGGAGTGTGCAGGTGGAGGGACGGGAAATGCACTTACGTCCGTCAGTATGTCACACGGAAATGTGCAGTACGTCACACTGAGACACCCAGGCGAGGTGCCACATTAGGACACGTATCGATAACAGAATTATTCATAATATATACATATATTTTTTTTTCATACTATTCGCCATTTCCCGCGTTAGCGAGGTAGCGTTAAGAACAGAGGACTAGGCCTTTGAGGGAATATCCTCACCTGGCTCCCTTCTCTGTTCCTTCATCTGAGTAGGAGTAGATGAAGTGTGAGGCAGGAGTGAGGTGAGGTTTTTTTTGTGTTTTCTCTGGGGAGAAAGGGGGGGGGGGGAGGTGTTGGAGGTTAGGTTTAGAGTGGTTTGGATGGGGAAAGGCCTGCCTCTCTCTCTCTCTCTCTCTCTCTCTCTCTCTCTCTCTCTCTCTCTCTCTCTCTCTCTCTCTCTCTCTCTCTCTCTCTCTCTCTCTCAGTCATATAAGCATTTCCCGCGGTGGCTTGAGGAGATGTTTGTGTTGGCACGCCACCTGCTCCGACCTGACCATGTCTTCACCTCCACCACAATACCTTCCCTCCACCGTGCTGCCACATGCCCGACAGGCGACCACTGGCGCTATCACAACACCTACATGGTACTTCTCGTACCATGCTACCACATACCCAACATAAGCTACCATTTCCCCCCCCCACTTCGTTTCTACCACATGCCTTATACATGAGGCCACATGTACCTCCTGCCACCAGCATGCCGCCACATGCCCAACATAGCTCCACCACACGCATCCTCCCACCACGTCGCCACATGCCCTACATGGGGGGCCACTAGCGGAACCACCATGAACCACACCTCCCCCTCCTACCTCTACCCCTCCTCTCTCTCTCTCTCTCTCTCTCTCTCTCTCTCTCTCTCTCTCTCTCTCTCTCTCTCTCTCTCTCGCAAAACAACACAGACCAAAGAGGACCGTTTTCTATTGATATATTCTCCTGTTCTCCCATGATGTGCGACTTCTACGTGTTGCGCAGCTGTCGTGGCGAGTCCTCTTCTTGTGCAGCATTTCCAAGGTTAACAGACACAAGCTTGGGGGGGTTCCTAAAGGTGGGAGGGGAAATGGAAGGGGTGGGATGGGGGGTTGTTGTTCCCTTCACAAGTTTATCTCGGGATCTCTGTGAGAGACAGTGCGTCAGAGAGACTCTTCCTTTTGTATGATGATTTTCGGCGTGTTCCCCTGTCATGTCCTACACACTTCCATGTCATGTAAACACGATTGCTCCAGGTGCACACAATTTACATCATCACAGATGGTATCCGTCATCTGCAAGGTGTTCGTGGGCCTTACATGCTGATGGTAGCCCGGCTCTGTGTGTGAATTCTGGAGAAAAGGAAATATGAACGAGTGAGCTTGAATGTGTGTTGGAGTGTTGGTGGTCCGTGTGTTGGAGTGTTGGTGGTCTGTGTTTTGGAGTGTTGGTGGTCTGTGTGTTGGAGTGTTGGTGGTCTGTGTGTCGGAGTGTTGGTGGTCTGTGTGTTGGAGTGTTGGTGGTCTGTGTGTTGGAGTGTTGGTGGTCTGTGTGTTGGAGTGTTGGTGGTCTGTGTGTTGGAGTGTTGGTGGTCTGTGTGTTGGATTGTTGGTGGTCTGTGTTTTGGGAGTGTTGGTGGTCTGTGTGTCGGAGTGTTGGTGGTCTGTGTGTCGGAGTGTTGGTGGTCTGTGTTTTGGGAGTGTTGGTGGTCTGTGTGTCGGAGTGTTGGTGGTCTGTGTGTCGGAGTGTTGGTGGTCTGTGTGTCGGAGTGTTGGTGGTCTGTGTGTCGGAGTGTTGGTGGTCTGTGTGTTGGAGTGTTGGTGGTCTGTGTGTTGGGAGTGTTGGTGGTCTGTGTGTCGGAGTGTTGGTGGTCTGTGTGTTGGAGTGTTGGTGGTCTGTGTGTTGGAGTGTTGGTGGTCTGTGTGTTGGGAGTGTTGGTGGTCTGTGTGTCGGAGTGTTGGTGGTCTGTGTGTCGGAGTGTTGGTGGTCTGTGTGTTGGATTGTTGGTGGTCTGTGTGTTGGATTGTTGGTGGTCTGTGTGTTGGAGTGTTGATGGTCTGTGTGTGGGAGTGTTGGTGGTCTGTATGTTGGGAGTGTTGGTGGTCTGTGTGTCGGAGTGTTGGTGGTCTGTGTGTTGGAGTGTTGGTGGTCTGTGTGTTAGTGTTGGTGGGCTGTGTGTTGGATTGTTGGTGGTCTGTGTGTTGGAGTGTTGGTGGTCTGTGTGTCGGAGTGTTGGTGGTCTGTGTGTCGGAGTGTTGGTGGTCTGTGTGTCGGAGTGTTGGTGGTCTGTGTGTTGGAGTGTTGGTGGTCTGTGTGTTGGAGTGTTGGTGGTCTGTGTGTCGGAGTGTTGGTGGTCTGTGTGTTGGAGTGTTGGTGGTCTGTGTGTTGGAGTGTTGGTGGTCTGTGTGTTGGATTGTTGGTGGTCTGTGTTTTGGTGTTGGTGGTCTGTGTGTTGGAGTGTTGGTGGTCTGTGTGTTGGAGTGTTGGTGGTCTGTGTGTTGGAGTGTTGGTGGTCTGTGTTTTGGAGTGTTGGTGGTCTGTGTGTTGGAGTGTTGGTGGTCTGTGTGTCGGAGTGTTGGTGGTCTGTGTGTTGTAGTGCTGGTGGTCTGTGTGTTGGAGTGTTGGTGGTCTGTGTGTTGGAAGTGCTGGTGGTCTGTGTGTTGGAGTGTTGGTGGTCTGTGTGTTGGAGTGTTGGTGGTCTGTGTGGCGGAAGTGCTGGTGGTCCCCTTATTGGTGGTCTGTGTTGGTGGTCTGTGGAAGCAGTGTTTCCCCCACGATGGCACAACAGTTGTCTGTTGTCTGTCTGTTTCACACGATCTGTCTGTGTTCCCTTACGTCACACAGGCCGAGGTAACACTTCCTTGTAGTCTGGGTTACGAACTCTAGGGAAGGATGAACAGTTGGGTCGACTGTGAACCCCCACCACCCTCCACTGCCGCCACCGGGATTCGAACCTGTGCGCTCGACCTTGGGCGTCCCCCAGTTGAATGCGTCACTGCCAGCATCGCCACCAGCTTCACCCCAGGGGTCCATGATTTACGCCATGGTCTGCCATTGGTTCCTGGGCTCGGCTTCTCATCCATCCAGCGCAATGTCCATCTCGTCTGGCACCAGGTTGATCAGATGTGTGTGTGTGTGTGTGTGTGTGTGTGTGTGTGTGTGTGTGTGTGTGTGTCTTGGTCCTCCTCTTCCAGCTGTCCTTTCCTTCTCTCAGGCTCGTCCTCCAGGGGGCGATGTGATCGCTTCTTGCGGTGTCCTTTTCCGTCTATCGTCTTGGCTGTGTTTCCATTTCCTTTCCGTGCGACGACGTCAAAACCCATCTCAACACACACACACACACACACACACACACACACACACACACACACGCACACACACACACACACACACACTCAGACGCATGCATACGTATGCACGTGAGGTATGCTTACACGCATGCCTTACATGCACAAGCCCACGAACACGTAAGCTTGCATACATGAGCATCGGTAAACACACGCGTTAACAACGACACTGATAAACACAGTGTCTCTCCAACTCTCTCTCTCTCTCTCTCTCTCTCTCTCTCTCTCTCTCTCTCTCTCTCTCTCTCTCTCTCTCTCTCTCTCTCTCTCTCTCTCTCTCTCTCTCTCTCTCTCTCACCACAGCCTCGTCCAGACAGACAGTCCAATCCATCAGGGTTGTCAGGGGAAGGTGTCACTCTGGACTATAAACTACGCTGGCAGGAGACACGATATCACCTACTGCTCCTCCTCCTCCTCCACCTGTGCCTTTGAGGTATCGTCTCTACTGTCATCGTACACTCCGGGACACTTGGGCCAACCTGAACCTGAGGACATTGTAACATTCATCTCCTCCTCCACTCGCCTGGTCTTCCCCCCACACACACCCAACAGGGGGGGCGAGTAGAGAAAGCTGTAGATAAGGACATGTAAGGTCATCTTTGGTCCTTCTTGTACTACACATCAAGAGGCACCAGCAGGTACGGAGGCCCCCACAGATGTATAACTCCTACAATTCAATGGTTATACTGAAAATGGTTATACCTTAAATGTTTGTACCTAAAAAATGGTTATACCTTAAATGTTTGTACCTAAAAAATGGTTATACCTTAAATGTTTGTACCTAAAACAATGGTTATACCTTAAATGTTTGTACCTAAAAAATGGTTATACCTTAAATGTTTGTACCTAAAACAATGGTTATACCTTAAATGTTTGTACCTAAAACAATGGTTATACCTTAAATGTTTGTACCTAAAAAATGGTTATACCTTAAATGTTTGTACCTAAAACAATGGTTATACCTTAAATGTTTGTACGTAAAAAAAATGGTTATACCTTAAATGTTTGTACCTAAAACAATCATCGTACTTGAAAGAATGGTCATGTTACATTCAGTTCATAGGTATATCATTAAAATCTAATCCTAGTGTCCATAACTATTATATATATATATATATATATATATATATATATATATATATATATATATATATATATATATATATTTTTTTTTTTTTTTTTTTTTTTTTTTTTTTGCTTTGTCGCTGTCTCCCGCGTTTGCGAGGTAGCGCAAGGAAACAGACGAAAGAAATGGCCCAACCCACCCCCATACACATGTATATACATACGTCCACACACGCAAATATACATACCTACACAGCTTTCCATGGTTTACCCCAGACGCTTCACATGCCCTGATTCAATCCACTGACAGCACGTCAACCCCGGTATACCACATCGCTCCAATTCACTCTATTCTTGCCCTCCTTTCACCCTCCTGCATGTTCAGGCCCCGATCACACAAAATCTTCTTCACTCCATCTTTCCACCTCCAATTTGGTCTCCCTCTTCTCCTCGTTCCCTCCACCTCCGACACATATATCCTCTTGGTCAATCTTTCCTCACTCATTCTCTCCATGTGCCCAAACCATTTCAAAACACCCTCTTCTGCTCTCTCAACCACGCTCTTTTTATTTCCACACATCTCTCTTACCCTTACGTTACTTACTCGATCAAACCACCTCACACCACACATTGTCCTCAAACATCTCATTTCCAGCACATCCATCCTCCTGCGCACAACTCTATCCATAGCCCACGCCTCGCAACCATACAACATTGTTGGAACCACTATTCCTTCAAACATACCCATTTTTGCTTTCCGAGATAATGTTCTCGACTTCCACACATTCTTCAAGGCTCCCAGAATTTTCGCCCCCTCCCCCACCCTATGATCCACTTCCGCTTCCATGGTTCCATCCGCTGCCAGATCCACTCCCAGATATCTAAAACACTTCACTTCCTCCAGTTTATATATATATAGACCTTCGGACACATCTGTATCTCGTCACTTACCGCGAATCACTGCCACAGTAATCTACAAATATGTCTTCGTCACTGCTGTGTGTGTGTGTGTGTGTGTTTGAGGGAATGGCAGTGAACGATACTGATTCTACGTCTTCCTTCGAACTCCTACTGGAGTTGAGCGCTCGTGAGACTTTTCGTTCCCTACGGTTAACGTCAGGAAACGTTTGAGAGTAACGTCAGGAAACGTTTGAGAGTAACGTCAGGAAACGTCTGAGAGTAACGTCAGGAAACGTCTGAGAGTAACGTCAGGAAACGTTTGAGAGTAACGTCAGGAAACGTCTGAGAGTAACGTCAGGAAACGTCTTAGAGTAACGTCAGGAAACGTTTGAGAGTAACGTCAGGAAACGTCTGAGAGTAACGTCAGGAAACGTTTGAGAGTAACGTCAGGAAACGTCTGCGAGTAACGTCAGGAAACGTTTAAGAGTAACGTCAGGAAACGTTTAAGAGCAACGTCAGAAAAACGTCTGAGAGTAACGTCAGGAAACGTTTGAGAGTAACGTCAGGAAACGTTTAAGAGTAACGTCAGGAAACGTTTAAGAGCAACGTCAGAAAAACGTCTGAGAGTAACGTCAGGAAACGTTTATAGGCCGAGGAAAAGAGAGACGAGTTTGTGGACGCTCGTTTGGCAACAGGTGTGACAGGACGGCTATAAATGTCTGGCAGGCAGGTGGCTGTCTGGCAGGTGGCTGGCAGGCAGGTGGCTGTCTGGCAGGTGGCTGGACGAAGAGTGATGAGAGGGGACGGAGAAGGAACATACCATGGTCGATATCTTAAGGGCCAAACGTGAGCCATGATCTTGATGAACCATGTGAAGCCGAGTAGAACGGCCTCAGGGTAATATCAGTTGGTGGACATCAGTCCAGGTTGAGAGACTCTCAAGTTAAGCCACAGCACTTGGATGGAATTGGAAGGAGCTAATAGAGAAGGTCCAGAGGAGGTGCAACAAGGATGGTACCTGATTTAAGAAAGCTTGAGTTACGGTGTCTACCGTGGAAGAGAGAGGAGGGAGGGGAGACTTGATCCCAGTCTTAAAGTTTTAAAGCCAATTTATTGATGTCATTAGTGACCAGATGTTTGAAAATCGTGGCGCGTTGACGGGCCGGCCTTGGTGAAGCGCATAGGTTCGAATCCTGGTTGCGGCAGTCGGCCCATAGTCAACCCAGCTGTTTTTCCACCTCCAGAGGCAGACGTGCGACCAGAAGCTGGTACGTTCCCGTCCACACATGATAAATACAGCTGACCTTGGTGACCGAAATTTGACAACGTCGGTAAGACACTTGAGATGAATCGACCAGTTTACAAGTCTCAAGGTTTTTGAGTTCATCTCACTACATTTCACCTCGGGTGACCCCGGGGGAAAGTTAGTGGTGCTACACCATCCCCCATATCCAGGTGTGTGGGAGAAGTTCACTTGACCGTATATGACCCTGAGATAAGCTGGGTCGGGACTAGTGCACAACTCACACAGACATTTCTTGGATATTAGTGAAAATTTGAATTGGTATGATGATATCAGAGAGGGAGTTCCGAGACGAGAAAGTCTGGCGATGCAGACGGTAGGCCCAGCCACAACCTACCCACCCTTCTAACACTATCATTGTCAGTGATGTATATGGACAATAGAATAGACCCCAAGACTGATCCTAGCGGCACTCCACTTGCTACCTCTAACCACAGGTGCATGTATCATGCTCTGTCTCCCACTGGTTCACCTTGACTTACGGAGAAGCACTGAAACACACTGGATACAGCCGGACATATGATGCGGGTTCCAGACGTTTCAGCTACAAGGGAAAGGTTGGAGGGAGCGACGCAAGTCTTGGAGCAGTGAGGGAAGTACATCCGGGCCGGGTAGGGAGGAAGGAGGATACGACGCTTGATGTGGAGGCAAGGAACGTCACTATGATTGAGTACGTTAGGCTAGGACAGGTATGGTCATGGCCTCGACCAAGTGTATGTTTTGGTTGCGTGGAAGATGGCAGGAGGCGTACATACAGGTCAGGGGCTGCTTATCCCTGGTTGATCTCTGGTTGATATGACCTGTTATCAGACCTCCAGGTTCCTCACCCCGGCCTCCCCTTCCCTATAACAGGTCCCAGACACACCGTCGTCTCTTGCATCCCCGAGCGACTCCCTCCACCTTACTGAAGCGTCCCAGACTCTGAGTTAACACACTGACTCACCTGCCTTCCCCTCCACCTGCATCCTAGTAATCTGACCCCACCACCTCCACCGCCTCCTCTCCCCACCTCCACTCTCTCCTTCCCTTCACTCGACACACACTCTCCATGCCTCCCTCCCTCCCTCCCTCCCTGCGCCATCATGGTGCACCCTCACCTCCTCTCTCACCACCTCACCACCACGCCACCCTCACCCCACATCCACCTCAGTGCCAGCTCCGCCTACCCCCCGCCAGATTCCCTGGCAGCCCCACGCGCACACCAGATGTATCCGGCTGCGGCCGCTTCCATTGCGTGTTAGTGACCTCGTTGCGCCTTCGTCTCCTGCATAATGTATGGTTGATTGGAAGCTGAATAGGCCACAACAGCCTTCCCTCACCCCTTGGTCCTCACGTGGCAGGGCGTCGCATCCCTGCACCACTCATACTGGCAGCCGGTGATCTGCCACTCCTTCCTCGCAACCCCTCATGGTATGAGGAGAGGCCGGCTCAGGAGTACCTCATCACGTTACTCAATATTGTATTCTAACTACGGAGGTCCTAGTGTTATCTCCTACCGTCCTGAGGTCCTGGTATTATCTCCTACCGTCCTGAGGTCCTGGTGTTATCTCCTACCGTCCTGAGGTCCTGGTGTTATCTCCTACCGTCCTGAGGTCCTGGTGTTATCTCCTATCGGTCCTGAGGTCCTGGTGTTATCTCTTACCGTCCTGAGGTCCTGCTGTTATCTCCTACCGTCCTGAGGTCCTGGTGTTATCTCCTACCGTCCTGAGGTCCTGGTGTTATCTCCTACCGTCCTGAGGTCCTGGTGTTATCTCCTACCGTCCTGAGGTCCTGGTGTTATCTCCTATCGGTCCTGAGGTCCTGGTGTTATCTCTTACCGTCCTGAGGTCCTGCTGTTATCTCCTACCGTCCTGAGGTCCTGGTGTTATCTCCTACCGTCCTGAGGTCCTGGTGTTATCTCCTACCGTCCTGAGGTCCTGGTGTTATCTCCTATCGGTCCTGAGGTCCTGGTGTTATCTCCTACCGTCCTGAGGTCCTGCTGTTATCTCCTACCGTCCTGAGGTCCTGCTGTTATCTCCTACCGTCCTGAGGTCCTGCTGTTATCTCCTACCGCCCTGAGGTCCTGCTGTTATCTCCTACCGTCCTGAGGTCCTGGTGTTATCTCCTACCGCCCTGAGGTCCTGCTGTTATCTCCTACCGTCCTGAGGTCCTGCTGTTATCTCCTACCGTCCTGAGGTTCTGGTGTTATCTCCTACCGTCCTGAGGTCCTGGTGTTATCTCCTACCGTCCTACAAGAGAGAAATATCTCTTGTGTCTCCCCTGATGATGTGATTATTACACGAAAGTGCACTTGGGAACTTTTCGTGTTTCATTTTCCCCGTGGACTCATAGGAATATCTTGATCACGCGCAAAATTGTGATCCTTTCCAATATATATATATATATATATATATATATATATATATATATATATATATATATATATATATATATATATATATATACATATAATGACCGACAGGGCACGGTCAAAACATTCCCCAGTATGGACATCTCAGATGTAAACAACATATGAGAAAAAAAATGAGGAAGTAAATCAGGGATCCTCAGGTGTTTGTGGTCCTGTCCCTTAAGGGAAGAAGGGTTATGGTCAGAGAGGACAACGAACGAGGGAAGAACATTCCGCTGTTACGCTGGTCGAGGAAGGTGGCATAATGGTTGAGCCTCGTGTGTCCAGTCCTCACACAGAAACTATGGGAAGCTGCGGCCAGACGCGTGCTTCAGGTCCATGCCTTGGCGGCAGTGGCCCAGGCGACCACTGTAGAGGAGGAATACAGCAGCAAAAGCTGGTCCACTGTAGACCACCTGGTCGGGGTTGGTCCACTTTAGACCCCTGGTCGGGGTTGGTCCATTGTAGACCCCTGGTCGGGGTTGGTCCACTTTAGACCCCTGGTCGGGACTGGTCCATTGTAGACCCCTGGTCGGGGCTGGTTCACTGTAGACCCGTGGTCGGGGTTGGTTCACTGTAGACCTCTGGTCGGGGCTGGTCCACTGTAGACCCCTGGTCGGGGCTGGTCCATTGTAGACCCCTGGTCGGGGTTGGTCCATTGTAGACCCCTGGTCGGGACTGGTCCATTGTAGACCCCTGGTCGGGGCTGGTCCACTGTAGACCCCTTGTCGGGGCTGGTCCACTGTAGCCCCCTGGTCGGGGCTGGTCCACTGTAGACCCCTGGTCGGGGCTGGTCCACTGTAGATCCCTGGTCGGGGCTGGTCCACTGTAGACCCCTGGTCGAGGCTGGTCCACTGTAGAACCCCTTGTCGGGGCTGGTCCACTGTAGATTCCTGGTCGGGGCTGGTTCACTGTAGAACCCCTTGTCGGGGCTGGTTCATTGTAGACCCCTGGTCGGGGTTGGTCCACAACAGAACCCTGGTCGGGGCTGGTCGACTGTAGACCCCTTCACCTCACACTTCAAACTCTTACGCATCCCTCACTCCTTCCCCTTCCCCAGCCTCCTCATCCCCTCCCTTCCCCTTGCCTTCATCTCTCTCCCCACCTCTTCCCCTCACCGTCCACTCACCTTTACCTCCCCGTCTCTCCCACTCCCCCATTCGTTCGGTCACACCTCCTCCCCCCGTCCCGACTCGCTCCTAACCACCTCACACCTCCTCACATCTCCTGAGCCTCGCCTCCTTACCTCCCTGCACCCAAAGGCCTCTCAGTGCCATGTAGATCATCCGTGCATATATATCAATGGTACATAAGGATCATCGCACCGCTGCCTCCACACATGGCCTCCAGCAGGTCACAGCAGAGGCTTATTATGAGAGACAAAAGGTTTTGGCATCGAAGCTGACAGCTTCGAACATCTATTTTAAATGATGACACGAGTCTTTGGATCGTCCACGTGTGTCCGGGTGTAAGCAGAGTATGTGTGTGTGTGTGTGTGAGTGTGTGTGTGTACAGACCTACAAATACCCCGGTCGATGCTAATTCTCCATTCATTAACCATCCGTTAAGGAGAGGATGAACAGCTGGGGTTGGATGTGAGCTGTCTGTACCTTGTCTGGGATGCGGACCCGCGCCCGTTAGATTGGCGAGTGGCATCGCTAACCACACAGCCCGTGTGTGTGTGTGTGTGTGTGAGTGGACAGTACACACACACACCTTCCTCCCTCTCTCTCTACCCCACCAGCACCACCACAGTGTTGT
Source organism: Panulirus ornatus (assembly GCF_036320965.1). Lineage (NCBI taxonomy): Eukaryota > Metazoa > Arthropoda > Malacostraca > Decapoda > Palinuridae > Panulirus > Panulirus ornatus. Next base: position 15,647,223 of record NC_092278.1, read on the forward strand.
TGTCATCTCGCACGCTGCAGCGGTGGTGACCCACGCGTGGGGTCGTTAGGCTATACGTTCGTCAACCTCTCAGCCCCAACCGTTGCTTCAGAGGGAGGCCTCGTAACTCTACTAGTGACGTAAACCTTCAAGTAGAATATCCAGTAAATAACAAAACAAAGAACCACGCGAGGGTCGCATGTTCGTCGGAGAACCACGCCAACTAAACGCGAGATACGATCCGATCGCTCGCTCGCAACTCCATCAACTCGCGCCGCCACCACCACGACCACGACCACCTCGAACGGCGTCGCCAAAGACGGCCACTGGAGATGGCAAGAATAACACTGGGGTCCGGTCACTGTAGACCGACGTTAGAGGGAAGAGGGTCTACCCATGCTCCAGCCACAGCCTCTCCTCCCCTGCACGGGCCATGCAGAAGGTGAGACTTCCCAGGTCTTGGAAGGCTATAGACGCCGCATCTCTGAGGCCACCCGCGTCCAGACCCGGATGACGTGGATATGAACGTGAGATAATGTGTTGACGGGGCGGGACCTGGATCCTATATGTGGGGTCAACATGGTGTATCAGATAGGATCTTGGCGAGGAGTACAGGGTTTTAAGGGACCTGGATTACCTCTTCTTAGGGTACAGTGAACCCTAAACGAACCACGGTTTGAGCTATTGAGGGTTTGTGGACCGGCCTTTGATGGTCTGCATACGGGCCCTTCATGCGTACGTGTATGTGGTCTGTATGTTTTATGAGTGAATGACCATGAGAGGGCAGATGGCAGTGGGGGCCCACTTGTGGATTGGGAGAGCAGAAGGAGGCCCTTAGATGGATTGTAAGTGGGATTTTGGATGGAATGAGAATAAGTTAAAGTGTACATGAGACGTACACATGAAGACTGGTTTTAAGTAGGGCATTTTTGAGCTCTAGATGGCTTACGTCTGCTTGAGGTGGTGAGTGGGTGAGTGGCCAGGAATGTGGAGCAACTTATATAGCTTGGAGGGAGGTTCTTCCACACATGTTATCCACATGAGATCTAGGTGGAGTGAGGCGACTTAGTATTTGATGTAAGGAGATCTAGTGTACTAGTTCTAAGTAAGGAGATCAAATAAATGTCTCCCAAGTACATGTTTGCCACGTACATAAACCTTTCTTATTGGATCTTGTTTCGTTCGTACCATTTCCACGACTAGTTACACACTTAACACAGAGAGGTTAACCGTTGTTAACACAGAGGTTAACAGTTGTTAACACAGAGAGGTTAACCGTTGTTAACACAGAGGTTAACAATTGTTAACACAGAGGAGAGGTTAACAGTTGTTAACACAGAGGAGAGGTTAACAGTTGTTAACACAGAGGTTAATCGTTGTTAACACAGAGAGGTTAACAGTTGTTAACGCTGAGAGGTTAACAGTTGTTAGCACAGAGAGGTTAACCGTTGTTAACACAGAGAGATTAATAGTTGTTAACATAGAGAGGTTAACCGTTGTTAACACAGAGGTTAACAGTTGTTAACACAGAGAGGTTAACCGTTGTTAACACAGAGGTTAACAGTTGTTAACACAGAGAGGTTAACAGTTGTTAACACAGAGAGGTTAACAGTTAACAGAGAGGTTAACAATTGTTAATACAGAGGTTAACAGTTGTTAACACAGAGGTTAACAGTTGTTAACACAGAGAGGTTAACCGTTGTTAACACAGAGGTTAACAGTTGTTAATATAGAGAGGTTAACAGCTGTTAACACAGAGGTTAAGAGTTGTCAACACAGAGGAGAGGTTAACAGCTGTTAACACAGAGGTTAACCGTTGTTAACACAGAGAGGTTAATAGTTGTTAACAGAGAGGTTAACCGTTGTTAACACAGAGGTTAACAGTTGTTAACACAGAGAGGTTAACAGTTGTTAACACAGAGAGGTTAACAATTGTTAATACAGAGGTTAACAATTGTTAATACAGAGGTTAACAGTTGTTAACACAGAGGTTAACAGTTGTTAACACAGAAGAGAGGTTAACAGCTGTTAACACAGAGGTTAACCGTTCCTAACACAGAGAGGTTAACAGTTGTTAACACAGAGAAGTTAACAGTTGTTAGGTTATAAGTGCCGGTGATTAAGACGCAAGATAGCCCGTGATTAATGATCGCGCAGTCATTCCAAACGCTTGTATTAATCACTCACGCTGATTAAGTGGCTCTGACACTGCCAAATGAGTCACTTACGAAGACGAAGGAGTAATTATTAATCAAAAGCTTAAATTCATTATTTATCTAAAGCTTAAATTCATTATTAATCAGAAGCTTAGATTCATTGTTAATCAAAAGCTTAAATTCATTATTAATCAAAAGCTTAAATTCATTATCAATCAATAGCTTAGATTCATTATTAATCAAAAGCTTAAATTCATTATTAATCAAAAGCTTAAATTCATTATCAGTCAATAGCTTAGATTCATTATTAATCAAAAGCTTAAATTCATTATTAATCAAAAGCTTAAATTCATTATCAGTCAATAGCTTAGATTCATTATTAATCAAAAGCTTAAATTCAATATTAATCAATAGCTTAGATTCATTATTAATCAAAAGCTTTAATTCATTATCAATCAAAAGCTTTAATTCATTATCAATCAAAAGCATAAATTCATTATTAATCAAAAGCTTAAATTCAGTATTAATCAAAAGCTTAAATTCAATATTAATCAAAAGCTTAAATTCATTATTAATCAAAAGCTTAAATTCATTATTAATCAGAAGCTTAAATTCAGTATTAATCAAAAGCTTAAATTCATTATTAATCAAAAGCTTAAATTCATTATTAATCAGAAGCTTAAATTCAGTATTAATCAAAAGCTTAAATTCAGTATTAATCAAAAGCTTAAATTCAGTATTAATCAAAAGCTTAAATTCATTATTAATCAAAAGCTTAAATTCCTTATTAATCAGAAGCTTAAATTCAGTATTAATCAAAAGCTTAAATTCAGTATTAATCAAAAGCTTAAATTCAGTATTAATCAAAAGCTTAAATTCATTATTAATCAAAAGTTTAAATTCATTATTAATCAAAAGCTTAAAATCATTATTAATCAAAAGCTTAAATTCATTATTAATCAAAAGCTTAAATTCAATATTAATCAAAAGTTTAAATTCATTATTAATCAAAAGCTTATTTATCAACATTATTTATGAACAGCTTTATCAACAGCTTAAATTCAATGACCCTATTAATAAAACCACAACATCGAGTCAGGTAATGACTGCAATCATTTATAATAAATAAATTAAAAATAATTAAAACCGGAAATTGATAACGAAACTTATCATTTAATGTATGACTGGCGAATTTTGAATACTGTTGTATTGTCTGTCGACCATAAATTCATTTATTCATAATGAAACCCCAGAACCATTTTCTATGACAGAGGTTTTGGGGTTTTACCCAAATACGTGTTCGAAAGCACCTTCAGCCCAACGCTGCGCTACCTCCAGTGGCATGGTAATGTAGACTCCTTGTGATCGAGAATGTCTTTGGACAGGGTTGTTTCTCCCAGGCGATCCAGCCTCGCCAAGTAAGGTGACTTTCTCTCTCTCTCTCTCTCTCTCTCTCTCTCTCTCTCTCTCTTTCTATCTCTCTCCTCCACATCTCTACCACACACACACACACACACACACACACACACACACACACACACACACACACACACACACACACACACACGTCTTCATCCCTGGGAAACGTTCGTCCATTTCCCTTAAGTGGTGTTCGAACCCAGAGAAAGTTTGCCCACTGTCAACATAGGCCGTTCTTCCCAGCTCCCCAGTGTGTCCCCCTGTCCCACAGTAGCCCCGGGGTGTTGCTGATATACACAGCAAGGCAGAGGAGGAGGAGGAGGAGGGGCCAGTGTGGCAGGTGGGTCGCTGCTGTGTTTAGGTGAAGCGTCCAGCACAGCAGGGTAGGGGAAGGTGTGGTTCCCACTGGTGAGGAGGTACGGGCGGGAGGTGTGAAGAAAGCAAGAAGGAACTTCGGGAGGAACTGTTGTGTGTGGTGTGAAGAAAGCAAGAAGGAACGTCTGGAGGAACTGTTGTGTGTGGTGTGAAGAAAGCAAGAAGGAACTTCGGGAGGAACTGTTGTGTGTGGTGTGAAGAAAGCAAGAAGGAACGTCTGGAGGAACTGTTGTGTGTGGCGTGGTCCCTCCTGAGCCAGTGGATGGATGGCACGTCTGGTGTGGGCCAGGTGATGACAGCTACCTGCTCCTCGTTGCGACCCACCCCACGGCGCTCCACGGAGAGATAGATAGATTGGTGCCGGTTATCCCGGTAGATCTATCGTGCGCTCTACGCTCATCGTGTGAGCGGCAGCGCAAAAAGGTTACAGCGGGGTCACAAAGGGTCTTTACCCACCACACCCTCGCCAGTGGGGGTTGATGTTACATTAGATGTTACAGTTTGTATTTCAGTACATAACATTACATAGTTTCATATGTTACATTAGATGTTACAGTTCGTATTTCAGTACATAACATTACATAGGTTCATATGTTACATTAGATGTTACAGTTCGTATTTCAGTACATAACATTACATAGTTTCATATGTTACATTAGATGTTACAGTTCGTATTTCAGTACATAACATTACATAGTTTCATATGTTACATTAGATGTTACAGTTCGTATTTCAGTACATAGCATTACATAGGTTCACATATTTTACATTAGATGTTACAGATCGTATTTTAGTACATAACAATAATATGTCTTCATATGTTACATTAGATGATCCGGTCTGTTTCTAGTACATAACATTACAATAGTTCAATATGTTACAATAGAGTTACAGATCGTGATTTCAGTACATACATTACATAGTTTCATATGTTACATTAGATGTTACAGTTCGTATTTCAGTACATAACATACATAGTTTCATATGTTACATAGATGTTACTGTTTCGTATTTCAGATACAAATAACATTAGCGTAGGTTCATCTGTTACATAGATGTTAAGTTCGTATTTCAGTACATAACATACGTAGTCATATGTACATAAGATGTTACAGTTACGTATTTCCGACATAACATTACATGGTTTCATATGTTACATTAGATGTACAGTTCGTATTTCAGACATAACATACAGTAGTTTCATATGGTACATAAGATGTTACAGATCGTAGTCAGTACATAACATTACAGTAGTTTCATATGGTACATAAGATGTTACAGTTCGCTATTTAGTAATAACATTACATAGTTTCATATGTTACATTAGATGTTACAGTTCGTATTTCAGTACATAACATTACATAGTTTCATATGTTACTTTAGATGTTACAGTTCGTATTTCAGTACATAACATTACATAGGCTCATATGTTACATTAGATGTTACAGTTCGTATTTCAGTACATAACATTACATAGTTTCATATGTTACATTAGATGTTACAGTTCGTATTTCAGTACATAACATTACATGGTTTCATATGTTACATTAGATGTTACAGTTCGTATTTCAGTACATAACATTACATAGTTTCATATGTTACATTAGATGTTACAGTTCGTATTTCAGTACATAACATTACATAGTTTCTTATGTTACATTAGATGTTACAGTTCGTATTTCAGTACATAACATTACATAGTTTCATATGTTACATTAGATGTTACAGTTCGTATTTCAGTACATAACATTACATAGTTTCATATGTTACATTAGATGTTACAGTTCGTATTTCAGTACATAACATTACATAGGTTTATATGTCACATTAGATGTTACAGTTCGTATTTCAGTACATAACATTACATAGTTTCATATGTTACATAAGATGTTACAGTTCGTATTTCAGTACATAACATTACATAGTTTCATATGTTACATTAGATGTTACAGTTCGTATTTCAGTACATAACATTACATAGTTTCATATGTTACATTAGATGTTACAGTTCGTATTTCAGTACATAAAATTACATAGTTTCATATGTTACATAAGATGTTACAGTTCGTATTTCAGTACATAACATTACATAGGTTCATATGTTACATTAGATGTTACAGTTCGTATTTCAGTACATAACATTACATAGGTTCATATGTCACATTAGATGTTACAGTTCGTATTTCAGTACATAACATTACATAGTTTCATATGTTACATTAGATGTTACAGTTCGTATTTCAGTACATAACATTACATAGTTTCATATGTTACATAAGATGTTACAGTTCGTATTTCAGTACATAACATTACATAGTTTCATATGTTACATTAGATGTTACAGTTCGTGTTTCAGTACATAACATTACATAGGTTCATATGTTACATTAGATGTTACAGTTCGTATTTCAGTACATAACATTACATAGTTTCATATGTTACATAAGATGTTACAGTTCGTATTTCAGTACATAACATTACATAGGTTCATATGTTACATTAGATGTTACAGTTCGTATTTCAGTACATAACATTACATAGTTTCATATGTTACATTAGATGTTACAGTTCTTATTTCAGTACATAACATTACATAGTTTCATATGTTACATTAGATGTTACAGTTCGTATTTCAGTACATAACATTACATAGTTTCATATGTTACATTAGATGTTACAGTTTGTATTTCAGTACATAACATTACATAGTTTCATATGTTACATTAGATGTTACAGTTCGTATTTCAGTACATAACATTACATAGTTTCATATGTTACATTAGATGTTACAGTTTGTATTTCTGTACATAACATTACATAGTTTCATATGTTACATAAGATGTTACAGTTCGTATTTCAGTACAGAACATTAAATTGTTTCATATGTTACATTAAATGTTACAGTTCGTATTTCAGTACATAACATTACATAGGTTCATATGTTACATTAGATGTTACAGTTCGTATTTTAGTACATAACATTACATAGTTTCATATGTTACATTAGATGTTACAGTTCTTATTTCAGTACATAACATTACATAGGTTCATATGGTAAGCTTGACCCACTTGATGCACAAGGTGGAGACGAACTTAACACTCCAGGTGTCGTGCTGTGAGAAGAACCAGAGCAATTGCTCTTGTGTCATGTGTCAAAGGTCGTTGATGGTCTGAGGTGCTCGGGAGGTGTTGGGGGGGGGGGGGGGGGCGTTGCTAGGTCAGGGTTTGATCCTACACACTGGGCAGCCTTGACCCTAGGAGCATGACCCCCTGCATCGACCTATCTACCTCGACTTGGAAGAAGTGATTGCCTGGTATTCGAGTAGGATTTCGCGATGTTGTACATTGATGAAAACGAAGGTGCTCCACCCGTAGAACGTGAGGAGGTGTACGGAGGGACGTGAGGAGGTGTACAGAGGGGCGTGAGGAGGTGTACAGAGGGACGTGAGGAGGTGTACAGAGGGACGTGAGGAGGTGTACAGAGGGACGTGAGGAGGTGTACGGAGGGATGTGAAGAGGTGTACGGAGGGACGTGAGATGTACGGAGGGACGTGAGGAGGTGTACGGAGGGACGTGAGGAGGTGTAAGGAGGGACGTGAGATGTACGGAGGGATGTGAGGAGGTGTACGGAGGGACGTGAGGAAGTGTACGGAGGGGACGTGAGGAAGTGTTACAGAGGGACCAGACCACGACGTATTCACGTCGGTCAAAACACCCACTCACCGTCCTTCACGCCCTCCCAGGACCCCCATCCCACACACACACACACACACACACACACACACACACACACACACACACACACACACACACACACACGAACACACCTGGAAACGGGACACTCGTCTTACACAATAAGAATCTAAGAATCCCCGAGAAGTGAGTCATGATGAATGGTTGACCTTCACTTAATTCTCGGGGGTGACGGATGAACCCACTGATGACCTTTCACATGACCTATATACATACGACGACGCTGACCTCCAACGATCAAATAGCTCAACTGAAGACCGCGTTCTGTAGTCAGATCTCATCACCACAGAAAGGTTTTTCAATCGAGATTAATCTCAGCGTGGGGGAGGAAGACGCCACCTCGCCTTGCGTGAAGAGAGGTAGGCGATCTTCAATCACATAACCCCAGAGTTCAGCAGCAGGTGACACCATCCTTACGATGGACAGAGAGAGAGAGAGAGAGAGAGAGAGAGAGAGAGAGAGAGAGAGAGAGAGAGAGAGAGAGAGAGAGAGAGAGACACACACAAAGTCTTAAGTAGTGTCAGATGCCACAAGAAAACTCCAGCGTGGATCTGTATTCCACAGCAGCAAGTTCTGCGTGCGTGTCATTCACTCTTCCTCACCCGTGCGGACGTGGTAGTCCCACACGGCGTTCACCTTACGTTCGGTAAACTGTAGTACTGGACGACGGGTCGGTGTTTGTTCATGATTAACAAACAAGGAACACACTGGGTTCCCAGGGAGCCTCAAGGTTATAAGAGGCTCCGGGCACCCATTGGTATGCACACACACACACACACACACACACACACACACACACACACGTGACTATATAGATAAGACATCAGAAGTACGGTTTCAGCCAACAGCTCACACATGACAACAAGTCTACACCATATATCTCCTCGTTTTACCACTATTATCTGTTTCTGCCCCTTCCTTACCCATCCCCTTTCTCCCCTCTCACTCAAACCCATGTAATAATACCCCTTTCCCAACCATTCAATCAGAGGGAAATCAAATCGCTTGCCAAACATTCCAAAGTCAGGTCTTCCTTCTGCCACAGTGGGGAGGTTTGATCCCCCTCACTCACTCCACCGCCGCTGTCAACACACGTGTGGGAGCCACTGTTCACATACCGTACGAAAACAGATCAAGGAATGTTTCATGTCGAAGTCTATACCTTCAGTGGTAAAGTGTTGCTGTGCACGACGCAGTATGTTCCCTGATTCGCAAACCTACCATCATGGGGTAATACCCAATTCATCTGCTGATGTTCTTCTCCCATACTTGAATATCACTTTAGCATCAGCATTGATCGGACGCCTCCCGACGCATGAAGGAACCCTGTACGATGGAGTAGGTTTAAGGCTGGTGTGAATACGTCCAGAGGGGACAACCGGACGATACAGACCCACACCACCCCCTTGTCATCCACTTCTTCGCTAGTCCTCCGGACGAGTGTTCGTCGTTGGTCTCCGACGGCGTCAGATGGAGGGAATGCATGACATGAGTAACGTGGCTTCGGGCGACAGTGGCGTATCGCTTTGTGAGGTGGCCCTCAGACTCCTTGAAAGGGTGTATACGTCCACGTCCCTGAAATCATTCTTAGGGTCGTCGAAAGAAGTGTCTCAACACGGGAAAGGAAAGTAGAGGCGAGGAGGCGAATGGAATGGAAGGCGATGATCTTCCATTGGTTTTCATCACGGAATATGTAGTGTACTTGACCCATGACATTCTAATGGACGGTACGAGCAGCTTCACGACCTGCTCACACTCTGCAACTGGTAACTTGAGCCATGTCTCTTTCCCAGTGTCTTAAACTCCTTTTCCTGGTGTCCATCGTGCGATACCAAGACCACGAGGAAGACTGCCTCCGACAGTACAGGGCAGGTGGGTGTAGTACAGGCAGGAGTACAGGGCAGGTAGGTTTCAGCAAACAGATGCAAGTGTACACATATCTCCTCGTTGTACCATATTACTGTGCATGCCTCCTTACCCATCCCTTCTCGCTCTCACTCAACAGTATAGTACCCTTTCCAGATCACGGGCAAGTCGGTTGCCAATATTCAAGGCAGGTTTTTCTGTCACAGTGGGGGGTTGTCCTACCATCACGCCGTGTCAACACAGTGTGGGAGCAGTTCACACGTCGCAGATAGGATGTTTCAGTCGAGCAGCTTGGTGAGTAAGGGCGTGAGAGCAGTATGCCTGATGCAAACGTATGGGTATACCAATTCAGTGGTGCTACTGTACAGTGCAGGTGGGGAGCTCACGGCATGGGGATCGTACAGGGTAGGTGGGTGTGATACCAGGGGCAGGGATACAGAACACATGTGCTAGTCTCGAAGGTTCGCGTTGGTTCCGACTCAGATGAGGGAATGCATACAGGCTAGACGGGTGGGGACAGGGCGTTCCAGGGCAGGTGGGTGTAGTACAGGGCAGGTGGGTGCAGTACAGGGTTATCATGTAGAAAAGTTCAGTTTTCCGATTCATACCACCTGAAGGCAGATCCTACCCAGCCTAGAAGGGAAAGGTGGGACAGGGTAACTTTTCCTTAAAAGTTTTGCCTTGTTTTTGAGGCCTATTATCTCTCTCTCTCTCTCTCTCTCTCTCTCTCTCTCTCTCTCTCTCTCTCTCTCTCTCTCTCTCTCTCTCCGCCCCCTCTCTCTCTCTCTCTCTCTCTCTCTCTCTCTCTCTCTCTCTCTCTCTCTCTCTCTCTCTCTCTCTCTCTCTCTCTCTCTCTCTCTCGAAATGCCGTACCTTCGCCGCGTCTGTGATGAATTCACGAGGTGTGTGTCCATTCGTTACCTCATGAGAGAGGCGTCAACAAAAATGACGGGTCATTGTATGGCTAAGAAGGGTCCGTGCATGGGCCAAGGGTCCTCGCCAGGCTGGGGACCCGGACCTGCGAGCCTCTAACATGAACATCTCATGCGAAGTCATGGCCACAAGATAGGAGGAATGTTTACGTCCTTCCACCACACCATACCACACCACCACATGACCGAGGCCGCATGACTACACGTAGACCACATACTCTCATGCGGCACTATGTTGCAATACTTTAGTCTGTGCGCGAATCACCCCATCGCCACAGGCGACACTCGAGGGAAAAGGAGTAGATTCTAACACGAAAAAGAAAATGAAAATCAAAACATCCAGTAGTAAGCTGGAGAGGTTATAAGCCAGCAACATGCACTTGTAAGCTGGAGAGGTTATAAGCCAGCAACATCCAGTAGTAAGCTGGAGAGGTTATAAGCCAGTAACATCCAGTAGTAAGCTGGAGAGGTTATAAGCCAGCAACGTGCACTTGTAAGCTGGAGAGGTTATAAGCCAGCAACATCCAGTAGTAAGCTGGAGAGGTTATAAGCCAGCAACATCCAGTAGTAAGCTGGAGAGGTTATAAGCCAGAGGGACCTGCCCTGCCCCAACACCTTCCTTGCCAGCAAACGAGGTCGTGAGCGTTACAAACGCCCCACTGACAACCATGTTAGTCTGCCCCTCGCCCCATCACGCGCTTCATCAGATGGGGGAAGATTGTCATTTATGTATATGTTCGCCTCTCTCACCGCAGTAATTGATATCATGAGCAGAGGAAGAGAAAGAATGATGGACGTACGAGATATTTTCTTCAGCAAGTCTGATGCGTTTTCGTCCTTGTCCTCAGACGGGTCATGAAAAAGGCCGCGCAGAATCTTCAGAAGCTAATTGGTCGATCACAGTCACCAGTCTCCATCCTCCTAACCAAACCTATGAAGCTCCCGTCATAGACCTGAACATCCTTGAAAGTACAAGACTTCCCAGCCAATGTTCACTACATGTCCTGTCTATCATCCGTTTCTTTATTCCTACGAGTATCACATCTCTCTCAGTGTATAGCAACATCTTAATGGTGAATCTAAGATAGATGGTGTAGTAACACCCGTCCACCTTCTGTCCACACCAACGTCTCATTCCCATATAGGAGAACAGTCGAAGACACAAGCCCTTGGGCATACCGGTCGAAGCTGTACCGAACCCTTCGTCTCTGCCTGTTCAAACAGAGGGTTCGGTACAGCTTCGATCTGGAGGATTGCAGGATATATGTCCACCCGAGCCTTGTGCTTCTGCCTGTTGAGACACAGTGCTCGGTACAGCTTCGATCGGGTATGTTTCAGATTTTGTTCTTTTCACCAGAGCTCTTTGGCTCTGTCTGTCGAGTCGGAGGGTTCGATACAGCTCGAAAAGGCGTGTTTCGGGACTTTGTCCTTCCGAGTCCTCTGTCTCCTCCTCTCCCTGACCGTACAACTGCACATCGCTGGCAACGAATGTGCCCCCTCACGTTTGCCCCTCATGACTCCTACAGTCACTCAAACACCCTCACGTCTCCAGTCCACTTGTATGTTAAGAAGCTCTTAAGTTGCAATCTCCATTATCACAATCTATATATCACTGCACAATTAGATCTCGCCTCCCTCTTCTTCTTCTTCTTCTTCTTCTTCTTCTTCTTCTTCTTCTTCTTCTTCTCCGTCTTCATTACATCCTTACGTCTATCAAGTTTTCATTTAGTTTTCATACCTGATCGCCGCTTCCCTCACCTGTGAGGGTAACGCCAAGTACAGATGAAAAAATGGCTGCATTCGCCCATCACAGCCTTCCATCCACAACCAGGCCCTATAGACCATTTCGTAGTTTTCCCTAACTGCTTTATATGCGCCCTGGTTCAGTCCAATGAGAGCGCGTCGCTCCCTGTATACCACATCGCTCCAATTCACAGTTTTTTCTTCCATATAAAGAACCTAAGCCAGTATGTCAGTGGGCTGAAAGTGAGGCGTGAGAACCGCGCCGTGGGCATCACCCCCTTACAGTGAGTCTGGACAGCCCTGTGAACCACAGCTTGATACACACACACACGGTCCTTGATGCATTCGCACGATGGTCGCTGATCTAAGGCATTGCTCAAAGTGACGCCAACCGAATTAATTTTCCATTCAACCATACTTAATGATTACTCCTGGCCTTCCCGAAACGTGAACTGGGTCTTGTTCCCTGAAATAGAAAGTGACATTGAGAAGTTTGAGAGCAAAACATTGTACATACAACGGACTGATGCTGTGCACCTGTAATTGACGCCGACATTCAGGTGTCTGCCAATCACGAAGGCATCCGGCTTGACGCAACAGAACGACCGGAGCGACGCCGAGTGTCAACTTGACGAACTAAATCAGTCGATGGTGATTGAAGGCCACACCGAGCGAGATCGCTTGACCTTTTATGATTCCGGTTATGATAACACAAGCCGTGATGGCTCGAGATTGGTCGCCGGGGAGGGAGGTTGGTGCAGATGGGAAAGACGGGCTCCTGGGGGGAAGATAGAGGCGACCGCCCATCGTCCAAGAGCCAGCTTGTGCTGGGCCCGAGTGAGGAGGACCCTGTGTGCGGAGGGAGAATGAATGACTGTGGCAACGGTGAAGTTTGTGGATGCATGTGTGAGGTAACATACACAAACACACGCGTCCGAACGCACCCACCCACCCACACACACGCACACACACACACACACACACACACACACACACACAGGCGCACAAGCACACTGATAAACTCGTGCACATAACACATACCCACCCATACACGCGACCCCGAGTGAACGTAATGTATCAAGGATGGGAGACAGTGGGAGGAAGTCTCAACATGAACAGTATCATGCAGGAGATAACCAGCTGGAATCCGTGGCTCCATGACTGGGGAAGGGCATGAGAGTCGACATGACTCCTAAACCTGTCACCAGAACCCTACATCAGGAGAACAACTGAGAGAAACTGTTTGCTGGCGGCCATGGAAAGAAATAAGGGCTTAAATTTGATCGCAAACTACGTGTGTATATATACATCTGAGAGGGACTTTGGGGTTGACATAAGCTCCATTGACTGGAACTCGCATTAGAACTGTATTGAAGGCGAATCATTCGATGGTTAATATGATCATTGTATTAGTGTACCTGAAGAAATGACTCATAGAAAACTGCTTACGGTGTGTAGTAGACTCAATGTATCTGGTCATCATGCTGACAGGAAGTTACAGACCTGATGGTGAAGGTCCACAGAGGACTGGAACAAAGACTGGGTCTGGAACACGGGAACTAAGGAATGGAACGGCGCGCACAAACTGAAGAGAAGTGACTGAAATTTGTCAACAATCGTCACATTTCGCTTTCCACCTGATGTTGTCGATTGTAAGCAACGAAATAACTTAGTTTAAGAAAATAACAAAATGGGAAAAAAATGCATTAATATAATAGATTAAGGAAGTACTTCCGTGGTGTAGCGGTTAGCATTGCTGACCATCACTCATTTACGGGCCGCCCGGAGTCAAGGGCATAGGTTCGAATCCTGGTTGCGGCAGTCGATTCAGTCAACCTAGCTGTTCATCCTGCCTTAGGGTTTCGTCAGTAATCATCAGCGCTACCTCGCTAACGCCGTAAATGGTGAATATAGGGGAGAAAGAATATTTCCCACGTATTCCCTGCGTGTCGTAGAAGGCGACTAAAAGGGAAGGGGGGGGGGGGCTGGAAATCCTCCCCTCTCGTTTTTTTTTAAATTTTTCCAAAAGAAGAAACAGAGAAGGGGGCCAAGTGAGGATATTCCCTTAAAGGTCCAGTCCTCTGTTCTTAACGCTCCCTCTATAACGCGGGAAATGGCGAATAGTTTGAATGAATGATATATGTATATATATATATATATATATATATATATATATATATATAAGCGACTAGAGGGGACGGGAGCGGGGGGCCGGAAATCCTCCCCTCCTTGTATTAACTTTCTAAAATGGGAAACAGAAGAAGGAGTCACGCGGGGAGTGATCATCCTCCTCGAAGGCTCAGAGTGGGGTGCCTAAATGTGTGTGGATATAACCAAGATGTGAAAAAAGGAGAGATAGGTAGTATGTTTGAGGAAAGGAACCTGGATGTTTTGGCTCTGAGTGAAACGAAGCTCAAGGGTAAAGGGGAAGAGTGGTTTGGAAATGTCTGGGGAGTGAAGTCAGGGGTTAGTGAGAGGACAAGAGCAAGGGAAGGAGTAGCAATACTCCTGAAACAGGAGTTGTGGGAGTATGTGATAGAATGTAAGAAAGTAAATTCTCGATTAATATGGGTAAAATTGAAAGTTGATGGAGAGAGGTGGGTGATTATTGGTGCATATGCACCTGGGCATGAGAAGAAAGATCATGAGAGGCAAGTGTTTTGGGAGCAGCTGAATGAGTGTGTTAGCGGTTTTGATGCACGAGACCGGGTTCTAGTGATGGGTGATTTGAATGCAAAGGTGAGTAATGTGGCAGTTGAGGGATAGGTTATGATATGAAAGAATATATATATATATATATATATATATATATATATATATATATATATATAAATATATATATAATATCTTATATATATAATCCGCTTTCCCCTAGCATAAAAGACAAAAAATCGATAGCGGAAATATGAAATACGGTAAATGAAACTGTGAACGCAGAGTGTGTAAGAATATGCCGGCAAAAGAAATAGGAGACTATGTAATTCACACATACATACAAACGTGCACGACCGGATCTCCGAACACCACATCGTGGGGGAAAAAGTTGTTTTAACCAACTTCAGTTGAGGCGAGGACATGGTGGATACGAGATAGACGAAGGCTCAGAGTAAGACATTGTGTTTGTGAAGCGTGACAATGGGGTAACGTCGATAACATGAAGGTATTGTCCACACTGCGAGTGCGTTACTGAAGAAACACTACCAGTGTGTTACTTGAGAGACACTACCCGTGTGTGTTACTTGAGAAACACTACCAGTGTGTTACTTGAGAAACACTACCAGTGTGTTACTTGAGAAACACTACCAGTGTGTGTTACTTGAGAAACACTACCCGTGTGTGTTACTTAAGAAACACTACCAGTGTGTTACTTGAGAAACACTACCCGTGTGTGTTACTTGAGAAACACTACCAGTGTGTGTTACTTGAGAAACACTACCAGTGTGTTACTTGAGAAACACTACCAGTGTGTGTTACTTAAGAAACACTACCAGTGTGTTACTTGAAAAGGCTCGTGCATATTCAAAGTGCACCGGGAGCTTAAAAGTGTAGGTGGTATTTGACGGGAGTGTGATATATATATATATATATATATATATATATATATATATATATATATATATATATATATATATATATATATATATAAACATCATCATCTAACCTCAAGGGTACATGAAACTGAAAGGAGATTGAGACACACACACACACACACACACACACACACACATATATATATATATGTATATATATATATATATATATATATATATATATATATATATATATATATATATATATATATATATATATGTAGAACACATCACATGATTTCTAAATGTGGTGATCTCTTCGGTGAGTAAATTGCAAGAGGATGTGTTACACAGGACTTAAAGATCACGTGGATGATGTAGCATTTATCAAGGATGGAGAACAAAACTAAAAGGACAAGTGAGGCAAGGATGGGGGGGCGGGGGCGCTCACCAAACACTCAGGCAAGCAAACCTGTTTATTCATTATGCAGGTCAACCATCTCTGGCACCCATTAGCTTCGTGAGGGAGACACAACCAGGAGGAAGACGTAATGTAAGACCTCGGTCCTCGTTTTAGAATGGAACTTGGGGTCTCGCGGTGGCCGGAACAGCCCCCCCCCCCCCCCCTCCCAAAAGAGAGAAAAACGTTCGAGGAAGAGGAAGGAAACGTTTTACTCAGCTGGGGGTGTCATGTAGGGTGTCTCCCCACACAGCTGCCTGGCGTCACTGTGTCACGACCCTGATGGAAGGTAGGCAACAGTCCGTCATGATGGACGGACCCCCTGTGTCCTGGGATGTGTCTCATGCGCCCTCAACCCTCCAGGAGCTGAAGACGAGAATCCTTTTATATCTTACTCGCTCAGGCCGCCTCACACACACACACACACACACACACACACACACACACTGTCCTCTAACATTTCATTTCCAATGCACTCCGCTCTCGAGGCTATAAGGGGTCAGTACAGAGGTCAGTACAGACAGGTTACAGAGGTCAGTACACGACACACCAGTACAGAGGTCAGTACAGCAAGTCTCTCAACATTTCAAAGTCTACGGCAAGTACAGCGTCAGTCAGACATTACAGAGGTCAGTACAGACAGGTTACAGAGGTCAGTACAGAAGTTACAGAGGTCAGTACAGGCAAGTTACAGAGGTCAGTACAGGCAAGTTACAGAGGTCAGTACAGACAAGTTACAGAGGTCAGTACAGACAAGTTACAGAGGTCAGTACAGGCAAGTTACAGAGGTCAGTACAGGCAAGTTACAGAGGTCAGTCAGCAGTTACAGAGGTCGACAGAAGTTACAGAGGTCAGTACAGGCAAGTTACAGAGGTCAGTACAGACAAGTTACAGAGGTCAGTACAGGCAAGTTACAGAGGTCAGTACAGGCAAGTTACAGAGGTCAGTACAGGCAAGTTACAGAGGTCAGTACAGACAAGTTACAGAGGTCAGTACAGGCAAGTTACAGAGGTCAGTACAGACAAGTTACAGAGGTCAGTCAGGCAAGTTACAGAGGTCAGTACAGACAGGTTACAGAGGTCAGTACAGGCAAGTTACAGAGGTCACTACAGACACTACAGAATCTCAACATGAACCGCATTCGACGATTTGGGGATTATGTAATCGACAGAGGATCTGCAAAGTCGACATAGACTAAGATGATTCGACGCACGAAACGTAAGGTGGACGTAGGAACCTAGACTGTTATCGACACGGGAATTGCAGAGTCGACATAGAAGCTATGGTGATCGTCACGTGAACCACAAAGTCGACATAGGAAGTAAGGTGATCGACACACGGACTGCAAACTCGACCTGGGGACGAGAGTACCCGAAATGTGGACGGAAAAGTCGACATCGACTAAGATAAGTCGGCATAGACTAAGATATAATCGACATGGACTGAGATATAATCGACATAGACTAAGATAAGTCGACATAGGCTAAGATATAATCGACACACGTAGAGTAAGGTCGAAATGAGGAAGCACAGTACATGGTCGACACACACAAATGATGAAAGATACAGACGCTGAAGACACAGACGCGTCAGCATCAGAGGAAACGAAGATGGGTGTGAAGAGGAGAGGCCAGGCGTGAGTGGAGAAGTGAAGGATGACCATCTGAGGATCGTCATGGCCCTCCGTCGGGAGGGAATGACCCTTGTATGGCCCTCCGTCGGGAGGGAATGACCCTTGTAGGGCCCTCCGTCGGGAGGGGATTACCCCTGTAGGGCCCTCCGTCGGGAGGGGACGACCCTTGTATGGCCCTCCGTCGGGAGGGGACGACACCTGTAGGGCCCTCCGTCGGGAGGGGACGACCCCTGTAGAGCCCTCCGTCTGGAAGGGACGACACCTGTATGGCCCTCCGTCGGGAGGGGATGACCCCTGTAGGGCCCTCCGTCGGGAGGGGACGATCCCTGTAGGGCCCTCCGTCGGGAGGGGATGACACCTGTATGGCCCTCCGTCGGGAGGGGATGACACCTGTATGGCCCTCCGTCGGGAGGGGACGACACCTGTATGGCCCTCCGTCGGGAGGGGACGACCCCTGTAAGGCTCTCCGTCGGGAGGTGATGCCCGAGGTAGGTCGTCAGACACTACCGAAGGTGACTCGCCAAGAACCAACCAGGCTCCACAGACCCTTCTGTGGTGTCCCCTTTCACCGCCTCAGATGCCATGGTTCAGCCCACTGACAGCACGTCGCCCCCTGTCTACCACATTATTCCAAATAACTTTATCATTGGCCCCCATTGAATTAGAATTAGTATTTCTCTCACCGGAGTCATTACCATTGGGTTATAAACTGATGGAAACCACATGAAAATAATGTAGGTCTTAACTCGCGAGGATTTACGTGGGAGGGTCGTGTCCATCCGGGGTGTTACCCAACACGAAATCACATCGGTGCGACGACTGAACAAGTCAGCGAATACGTAACGAGAGAACAGGATCATCATTGGATTCTTGTGTATAACGACGAAGAAGAGCAGAGCTCACGAAAGGCCTCTCAGACAGTCAGGTTTACGCTGACAAGATGACGCCAGAAGGGAAAATAGTTATGGAGTTTGTTGAGAGTAATGGGAAGTGTAGCGATACATAGGTGAGGAGTGTAGCGATGCTAAGATGGGGAGTGTAGCGATGCTAAGATGGGGAGTGTAGCGATACATAGGTGGGGAGTGTAGCGATGCTAAGATGGGGAGTGTAGCGATGCTAAGATGGGGAGTGTAGCGTTACTAAGTGTAGCGGTGCTAAAGTGTATGAGTCTACCTACCACCACAAGATAACAACACCACACACCCAGCCCTCCCAACACCACACACCCAGCCCCCTAACACTACACACCCAGCCCCCCTAACACTACACACCCAGCCCCCCCAACACTACACACACCCAGCCCCCCAACACTACACACCCAGCCCCCCAACACCACACACCCAGCCCCCCCAACACCACACACCCAGCCCCCCAACACCACACACCCAGCCCCCCAACACCACACACCCAGCCCCCCAACACCACACACCCAGCCCCCCAACACCACACACCCAGCCCCCCCAACACCACACACCCAGCCCCCCCAACACCACACACCCAGCCCCCCCAACACCACACACCCAGCCCTCCCAACACCACACACCCAGCCCTCCCAACACCACACACCCAGCCCTCCCAACACCACACACCCAGCCCTCCCAACACCACACACCCAGCCCCCCCAACACCACACACCCAGCCCCCCCAACACCACACACCCAGCCCTCCCAACACCACACACCCAGCCCCCCCAACACCACACACCCAGCCCCCCCAACACCACACACCCAGCCCCCCCAACACCACACACCCAGCCCCCCCAACACCACACACCCAGCCCTCCCAACACCACACACCCAGCCCCCCCAACACCACACACCCAGCCCCCCAACACCACACACCCAGCCCCCCCAACACCACACACCCAGCCCTCCCGACACCACACACCCAGCCCCCCCCCAACACCACACACCCAGCCCTCCCAACACCACACACACCCAGCCCCCCAACACCACACACCCAGCCCCCCCCAACAGCTGGCCACCATCCCCCCCCTAACAGCTGGTCACCCCCCTCCCCTACTCCCTTGCCTCGCAAATAACACCAGCCAAGGTCATCAGCTGACCTTACTCGGTGGGTCACACGACCGGGGAACATGTCTCAGTCTCGTACACTCGACTGAAGCTGAGGCAGCGCCACCTGGCAGCGGACGAGAGAGAGGTTCACCTAACCCCCCCCCCCACGGAGGGGAACGAGAGGTCACGACGGAAGAAAACAAGGTCAGAGACAACCCCTTCACGAAATTGGTCCTCGTGACCCCACCCTGAACAGGCAGAGGACAGGAAGGATTAACGTCATTAGTGGGTTTTTCGTTGAGCCGGAATGCAAGAGTGTTTGCGGACCGCTGTATCCATTCCCTCAGTGAAGGTCGGACTCCTACCCCACGCCACGTCGCCCGCGGGTGGAACTCGAACACCTCCCTGGCGTTCCGAGGAGAAAGAGGCAACACTCGGGCCACACCGGGAGTCGAAGGTGATCATTAGACACACTGGGAAAGAGAAAAAAAAAGATATATTTACCCCAGACGTTTGCGCCTGAGAGGCGGCCAGAGCAGGAAGAAGGCCCGCTCGTTCTCACTCATTCTCAAGGTGAAAAGTTGGCCACTGATGCTGCCCCATACCTGTGATCGCGCGCTGGCTATCATAATACCACAGTGCGTAGCCATATTAGAAGGAGAAGACGTCGTATAGTAAAATGATACTAGGTTTTCAACTGAAGGCTTGACATGGGTACGCCAGTGACCAGGTTGGAGAAGGGGACTTGAGAAGACGGTTTTTATTTTGAATGTTTGTTGTCTGGATCTACATAGACGCAGCATTTCAGTGAGAGTATGGGTGAAAGGCACGTATGTAAGGGGTAGGTGGAGGCCTTGTATAGAACGTACAGTGGGTACAGTACAGTACAGTGGGTAAAGTACATGGACATAGGAGAGTGACATGGACATAGGAGAGTGACAGGTGGGCCCAAGTGGGGCTCAGGGACCCTAATGTCCCCCCCTTCTCATCAGGGGGGGAGAGAGGTCTGGGATACATGAATACAGACATATCGTTACAGGACGGTGCGTGAGGCTGACGCTAACATAAGGTAACAATATCTTTGTAACACGATAGCAAGTTTGAAATATGTCATACATAGACAGAACACCTTGTTGACATTCGAATTACTGCGTATACAGAAACAAATTACAGTATACAGAGGGGTGTCATTAGAACGAAACACAGTCGTTCACTCGCTAACATTGATAGCAGTATGAGAGGTCAAAGGTGCACCACATGTTGGGCTACAGTTACAGAATGTACTGGCACTGGGCCATGCTCTTAGCTTTCATAGTAATACAGAGAGAGGTGGGGTGGGTCAAGGTGCAATACACAATATACGAAAAGGTTCTTGTGCTGGGCATGCTTACAATGTTCATCATACAGTGTTCTAGTTCATGTTCATCATACAGTGTTCATGTTCATCATACAGTGTTCTAGTTCATGCTCATCATACAGTGTTCTAGTTCATCATACAGTGTTCTAGTTCATCATACAGTGTTCTAGTTCATCATACAGTGTTCTAGTTCATGTTCATCATACAGTGTTCTAGTTCATGTTCATCATACAGTGTTCTAGTTCATCATACAGTGTTCTAGTTCACCATACAGTGTTCTAGTTCATGTTCATCATACAGTGTTCTAGTTCATGTTCATCATACAGTGTTCTAGTTCATCATACAGTGTTCTAGTTCATCATACAGTGTTTTCGTTCATCATACAGTGTTCTACTTCATCATACAGTGTTCTCGTTCATCATACAGTGTTCTAGTTCATGTTCATCAGGTGCAGAACAGAGTCGTCATTTTACCGTGTTCAGGATCATGGTTCATCATGTCGATCTTGTAAGTATCAAAGACTTGGGCTTCCCTCTGGTGCCTTCCGGAAGGTGCTGGAGTACATAGTAAACACAGTGAAGATAGTAAACACAATAGACCATCGACTTTGATTATCTTCAGTTCGTCAACGCAGCTAACGTACGGGCTAGTGGGTTAAGTGCACAGAGGACTCTCGCTTACACAGTGGGTCGTGCGCTGAAATTTTACAGGGCACAAAATACCACAGAGGCGCCATAGTTTTTTGTGGTACTCCGACAACATCTGACTTTTGCCTTTAAAGGCAAGGGTTGGCAAAGACTAGTTTCCCTCACCCGGTAATGAACTCTATATTTGGAGCAGAAAACGTCTGCCATTATGTGCGTTGGGTAATACATCTAGTGTATAATACATCTTGGTGTATAATACATCTGTATAATACATCTCCTGTGTAATACATCTGTATAGTACATCTGTATAATATACATCTGTATAGTTCATCTCCTGTGTAATACATCTGTATAATACATCTCATGTATAATACATCTGTATAATACATCTCCTGTGTAATACATCTGTATAATACATCTCATGTATAATACATCTGTATAATACATCTGTATAATACATCTGTATAGTACATATGTATAATACATCTGTATAGTACATTTCCTGTATAATACATCTCCTGTATAACTACAGTAAAACGTAACCTTTGTATTTATAAGAGTCAAGGTCTGCAGACACCTGAAGAGCTCAAAATAGATGGCTTATTTTTCCTTTTTCTCTTTTTTCTTATTGATTTCGTATTTCATTTAAGGTTGCCGTGACTGGGGCTCCTGGTGACCCATGTGTCTGTGTCTGTGTTTGTATGTATGTGTGTTTGTATGTATAAGTAAATTCTTCGAAAAAAAAAAACAAAGACAGATGTATACCTTCTGTGCTTACTTGTCCAGCGAGTTTACTTACATCAGTGTGTCACGTGTATGTGTGATTTGCTACAAGTTGGGAAGTGTGTGTGTGAGAGGAGAAAGTTGAGAGTGAATGTGGATGAAAGCAATGTTATTGGGTTCAGCAGGGTTGAGGGCAAGTCAATTGGGTTGTGAGTTTGAATAGAGAAAAACGGGAGGAAGTGAAGTGTTTTAGGTATCTGGGAGTGGATTTAGCAGCGGATGGGACCGTGGAAGCGGAAGTGAGTCACAGGGTGGGGGAGGGGGCGAAAGTTCTGGGAGCGTTGAAGAATGTGTGGAAGGCGAGAACGTTATCTAGGAGGGCAAAAAAAAAAAAAAAAAAAAAAATGGGTATGTTTGAAGGAATAGTACTTCCAGCAATATTAAACAGATAGGAGGCATGGTCTGTAGATAAGGCTGTGCGGAGGAGGGTGGATGTGTTGGAATGAAATGTCTGAGGAAGATATGTGTCGTGTGGTGGTTTGATCGAGTGAGAAATGAAAGAGTGAGAGAGATGTGTGGTAATAGAAAGAGTGTGGTTGAGAAAGCAGAATAGTGTGTGCTGAAATGGTATGAACTTCTGGAGAGAATTAGTGAGGAAAGGTTGACAAGGAGGATATATGTGTCATAGGTGGAGGGAACAAGGAGAAGCGGGAGACCAATTGGAGGTAGAAGGATGGAGTGAAAAGGATTTTGAACGATCGAGTCTGTACATACAGGAGGGTGAGAGGCGTGCACGGGATAGAGTAAATTGGAACGATGTTGTATACTGGGGTAACGTGCTGTCAGTGGACTGAACCAGGGCATGTGAAGCGTCCGCGGTAAACCATGGAAAGATCTGTGGGGCTTGGATGCGGATAGGGAGCTGTGGTTTCGGGGCATGTGTTGAAATTGTGTTTGTAATGTTGTAGTGATGGATGACGTCAGTGCATATCTAAACATGAACTAGCTTTCTAGGGTTTTTTTTTTTCCTTGATTTACACAACACGTTTTACTTCATCAGATAAACTGTGAATTAAAAGTCTTATATTCATTTCCACTTCACTCTTGGAATACATGAGGCGTTTGTTTGGGGCACACAAACACTACCCATCTTCAATCAGATTACATAAATATGATACACTACAATAAATACATATACCCAGAAAGAATAGATCACATCATAAAGTGTTATAGATGAGAATGGCAAAGTAGCTGATATCTTGATCTGGGGACCGTGTTCCATCAGTGCTCGTGCGTGGTGGTGTGGTCGGTCAGGGGGTTAAACTCGTTGGGTCAAATAGAGGTGGGGTTTGCCTCAGGTCTCTGTACCTAGGGGGGAGTAGCGGGGAGAGAGAGAGAGAGAGAGAGAGAGAGAGAGAGAGAGAGAGAGAGAGAGAGAGAGAGAGAGAGAGAGAGAGAGAGAGAGAGAGAGAGAGAGAGAGAGAGAGAGAGAGAGAGAGAGGTCATCTGGGGATGTGGTTGAGGACGTTCGTAAGGCCAAAACCTGCCCCGTACTTTGATGATTCGTGAAGGGATTATAGTCACTTACGTACATGACTCCTGTTATCTGTGAGATTCATATGATGTCGCTGTTCCATGGACTTTCAAACTTCGGCTGAATGATGTAGTGGAAACCCCGATGTAGTTGACGTGGTGTTGTAAACTAGATAGTTTACAACCTACAGCCGGGCAGGAATACTTGTAAACTACGTTGGTAGACTGTAACAGGTTAATGCCCCGTGTGAGGTGATTTTGTCATGATTGTAGTTACAAGTGTTTTTGTGGTTGTAGTAAGGGATGATGTTGAGACGATGTTCTGGGATGTTGGAGATAACATTCTTATCTGTTGTCTCCTTCAGAATCTGTTCGTCCCTCCGACAAGCAGGAGATAAGCAGGAGACATTTGGCTGATGTAGAAAACTCAATGGACAGTTCCTGGTTCTGTGTGTATATATATATATATATATATATATATATATATATATATATATATATATATATATATATATATATATATATATCTTTTTCTTTCAAACTATTCGCCATTGCCCTATCATTAGCAAGGTAGCGTTAAGAATAGAGGACTGGGCTTCTGAGGGAATATCCTCACCTGGCCCCCTTCTCTGTTCCTTCTTTTGGAAAATTAAAAAAAAAAAAAAAACGAGATGGGAGGATTTCCAACCCCCCGCTCCCTCCATTTTTAGTCGCCTTCTACGACACGCAGGGAATACGTGGGAAGTATTCTTTGTCCCCTATCCCCAAGGATATATATATATATATATATATATATATATGACGAATGTAATGCAGTGAACGCGCACTTTCATTAGACATACAATATTCTCCGACTGCTGGATTCGAACGGCCACGAATAGGCCGTGGAACCCACGATAGACAAACGAACAATCGACTACAAGCGATGGAATAGCCTCGTCTTCTGTGTCCAGGCAGCGAGTAACGAAGGCTGAATGATTGGTCCGTTCCCTTCTGGTATACAGTAACCAGTAGTTAACCTTTTACCGTAACAGCGTCACACGAGAAGTTATTTGGACAACGAATGTTGTGAAATGGTCGCGCAGTTCCATGGACACAGTGCTCTCCGAGAGCGGGATTCGAACCCACCCCCCTCCAGCACTTGATGAATGTTAATGACTGGGCTGTGGGGCTGACAATTCGTAAGAGGCAACGAGAAGTGAATAATACAGTATTTAAAGTGTAGCGGGTAGCGTTTCTAACCGTGACGCATTCACGGGCCGCATAGGTTCGAATCCCGGTTGCGGGGGACAGTTGGTCCACAGTCACTCCAGCTGTTCATCCACACCTAAGAGTTAGTCAGTAAAATGGGCACGTTCTCTCTCTCTCTCTCTCTCTCTCTCTCTCTCTCTCTCTCTCTCTCTCTCTCTCTCTCTCTCTCTCTCTCTCTCTCTCCACACACACACACACACACAACTACACATTGACTTCTTTACTTCTTTTCACATTAATTGCCACTTTCCACCTTTCGCGTCCTCTTCCACTCTCAAGAGTTCCCTCCCACACTCACAGACCTGAGTCTGTAGAGTCTGCCACCAGAACCGCGTCATCTGCAAAATGCAAGTGAATCCCCCATACTGCTTGAGAGGAATGAACAAATGACTGAAGTCAATGCCTTTAAGGATGGAGTTGACCATGGATTTTTGGGTCGAGCTGCCTGGGGCGCACGAACAGCCATCCATAACGATGTCGAACAAAAATTTCATGACTGGGAAAGGACCCTCGCCAGGTTCATCCGCAGATCATGGTATTCTGCATGGAAAACTCAGCTCGTGCACAGGTTATGGATACCCACTGTAGTTCATTCCCCTCCATCCTGTTTACACAGAGAACAGACAAGATTAAAACCTCGCCAAGCAGAATTACTCTCACATCCTACGTCGCTGTTTACTTGCCCATCGTAAAATCTCTGAATACAGAGATGATTCCATAGATTGCGAGACCTGTGTGAGTATATCACACCTAATGTTTGTTTGTCCTAGTACGAGAAAGGTATCCAGACTTTGCCTACGATCGATAGTTTGTTTAAACTGTAAACTGGTACATAATTCAACCACATAAGCAGTTCTTGAAGTCTTCACCGCATTATCTACCCTTTCGTGCGCCACCACCCGCGGGCATGGCTGGGAATGCGTGGTAGACCCTCAACTTCTGAGGCAGGAAGAGACAAGACAGAGCTCATATGTCGACTCAGGTGACAGAGATACAAGATCCGACAGACAGTGAAGGGCCATTACTTCACACTGTATTACATTGGACGTTGAGGAGAACTGCACGGAAGATCCATACCTTTGGAAGGGACGGAATAAGGCCCGTATTACCAGGGACCCACGTGAGAGGGATGCTCTCACTCACGCCGAAGCTTCCGTCTGCAGCGAGTACATCGACCAGGCTGAGTCGTGGGGTTCTTGTTTACGTCCGTCATGTGTGGGAGGAACCAGCTCCCAGTAGTGATGATGCACTGGCTCGAGGCTGTGAGTCAAATCGTTTCATACACAGAGGCACAAACTTAGGACCATTTGAAATATACTAATCCAGGAATTTCGTCTTTGTTGCTGCTGCTGTGGGGGTGGGAGTTTCAGTATGTACCTATCGGTACTCCAGGTCGAGGGGAACCACCTGTATTGCTGCCATTAGATAGTCAATTCCTTACATGAGATCCATGACGTCTTTCTGTTCAGCCCAGGTGCCCTGGCCATGCTAAAAGGCGCCGTCTGGATCTCTCTTCTGTATCTGAAAGAAACAGACGAACCTCATAGATAATCTGTCGACCTGATCGTTGACCATCACTGCGTCTTCACGACCTGCTCCAGCCCCAGTAGCCAGCCGGATTAGATTCTCTTTGGCAACGAGTGACTGAAGCCTGGATCCTAACCTTCGTCCCCCTTGATGGTGAATGGTTGGGTATTTCGGCTTTGGGCCTATATCTGCCAAGGTCCCTAGATTCGGGTCGTCAACGTGAAGCTACATCCAGCAAGCTGATGGTATTCAACACCTTCTTCAGATGTTGAGGATGATTCCAAGACCACGTACACACTCTCACTTTCCATGCGACCTTCGCTGTTATCCAGGATGACTTCTGTGGAGGCGAATGCGTCCCATACCCACACAAGAGCATCCGGATTGCAAAACTTTCTCGCTGGAATATATTAAGAAGCGCTCGGCTGAAAGCTGTACTGAATACTAGAAATAGCTATTAAGGACGTGAGACATTCACTAATGATTAGATAATTGAATTAGATAATGATAAATACAGTTACATGTCTCTTACCCTTTCATTCGCCTATCTATATTTCAATTAAGGCCTGGCCCTGATGTGGACCTCGGTCCGTGACTGGAGCCTCCAACGCCAAAAAAAAAACCAAAATCCTTTGTTAAACTTTGGAAAAAAAAAATGAGAATTGCCTTCGTCGAAAGAAGGCATCGTACGTCGTCGTCGTCGTTGCTCTTGCGGCTTTGAGGCTGCGCTACAATCAGCAGCAGGGATTTAACGGACACCCTTTTAAAGTGGAAGTTTTTTTTCAGCGCAGTTATTCTCCTCTTTATCCATGGACGAGGATACGGTCTTCCCAAAGGCGACGTTTTTTCTCTCGCTCCTGTCGCAACCACAAAACAGATCGGGTTTCTGAACGCCGCCGTTAGACTTAACATCTTTTATATACGAGTCTTGAGTTCGTGGTCAGTAAAGGCTTTATGGAGAAGCTGCTCAACTGAGTCACTGGTTGACTGATACAAAAATAAGGACGAGATCACAAGGAGTTTCTTTTTTTTTTTCCTTTTTTCATTGTAGGACATTGAGTACTGGCACATCTCAGGGCGGAGTCTTGCGCCCAACATCGTTCACGATTCCAGTGGAGGAACCTCGTACCTGTCTCCTCGTTCGTGTGGATGACTGTCTGCTGTGGGGTTCCAACCCTGGCCGGTGCACAGGCTACTCTTAACACACTGATGACCAGACCTTGCCATCGTATGATACCTGATGTGTCGTCGAAGGTGCTGTTCTGGAACTAAGGATCTTGTGGCGCATCTTCGGGAGCAAGATGGAAGTCTGGACAGGGTGCCGTACTGCACTTATCTGGATAGATTAGAAGGGAAGATATGACATATACACGAAGAAGAAGAAAACAACAGCGAGGAGGATGAATTTCACGAAGGCACAGTGTAAAATAATGTCACTAGGGTCAGCCATCTCGTTCTCGGGAGGTTTCCCCTACACTCACACTCGAAGTCGGATGCCGAGCTCCCCCGCCCCCCGCCGCTGGTAACGTTCTCGAAGTCCAGAATGATGGGTCGTGATGCCCTGCAAAGCTGGATGATGAAGAGCATTGCTGGACGATGAAGAGCATTGCTGAATGATGAAGAGCATTGCTGGATGATGAAGAGCATTGCTGGATGATGAAGAGCATTGCTGGACGATGAAGAGCATTGCTGAATGATGAAGATCATTGCTAGATGATGAAGAGCATTACTGGATGATGAAGAGCAATGCTGGATGATGAAGAGCATTGCTGGATGATGAAGAGCATTACAGGAGTCTGAAGATGGGCTAAAACCTGAGAGTTTGTAGGAACGCATTTCCATCCCATAGCGTCAAAGATTTAAGCTCTCGCTCCCTCTTTCGTGAACACGGTACTTATGAATTGTAAGTACACTTGTACACGTAGATGGAGTCGGTCCTTTCCCGGAGGACCTACACCAGCATCACGCAGAGATGTGGATGATGGCGACGTACAGCAGTGTCACGCCCCTGGAACATCAACGTCGAGCTACGGGACGCAGGCCTGGATATCCTAGTTCCAGGATTTACCTCCGAACCCCACCTGGAACTCTCCTAGTGTTGACCTTAGCCACTCTCACCCACCAGCAAGTCCCTTCAAAATCGTCAGCGTTTAAAAGCCATCTTTCCCATCTACCATTTACCATAACATTCCTTCAATATTGTGATGTTTCTATTGATGGTTTTGTGAACTAGAAGTTCCTCCTCCATCCTGCGACACATTCTTTACTCTCCTTCATGATTCCAGAACGTGCAGAGTGCCTGTCAGTACCTCCACACTGCCGACATTATCATTTGCCATTTGAGCATAATAGAACTCATAATCACAGTGTCATTACATTGATCTGGAAGCTAGCATTGAAACTTTCCAACTCTTCGGCCTCCATTGACCGTGTTTAATCTAAATTCTTAACAGTGATTGTGCCACAGATTCGCTCGTCATCTTCAAGGTGGCTGTGTTATTTTCAGGTTGACGAGAGCCTCGTCTGAGCCAAGAAG
Organism: Panulirus ornatus; assembly: GCF_036320965.1. Classification (NCBI taxonomy): domain Eukaryota; kingdom Metazoa; phylum Arthropoda; class Malacostraca; order Decapoda; family Palinuridae; genus Panulirus; species Panulirus ornatus. The sequence goes on from NC_092278.1 coordinate 15,676,658, forward strand.
GCTACAAGGGGCGGTCAAAGAACGAACCCCCAGCGACTGTGAACCAACTCAAACGAAGGATATACATCTGGGTCGGTGGTGCTGTCTCCTTCTGCCGCCTAGGATGATGTAAACGAACAACCAGCCACTCAATCCTTGGCGACAGGACGATTACCAGTGAGGTACGTCTCAAGCTGCGGTTATTCACCGCGATCATCTCCGTGGGGTTTCAGGAGATGAGGATGAACAGTCCCGAGGGAGGAGGGCGAGGAATGCAGGAACTGCAACCAGTTTACTGGACATTCTCGGGATCATTGCCTGCTGCACTGTGATGACTTGGCAACACACGAGAGACCATTAAGGCTTGATACTGTCATGGTCAGCGGAGCAAAACGTCTCTTCCAGACTAACTATTGTGTTTCCACAAAAGGTCCATTTCTTGTCCCTCTCGGGTTAATTTGATTGTATGAACTGATCATTGGTTAAGTGTTTCTCTATTCAGAGCTTAGTCTCCGCAATGTATTATTGTGGAAAATTCGATAAAAAGCTCATTAAGATCCTTGTTTAGTGGAATGAGTTTCTGAAGCGGGAGACGAAATTGGAGGTGGGGGGATGGAGTGCAAAAGATTTCGAGCGATCGGGGCTTGAACATACAGGAGGGTGAGGGGCGTGCAAGGAATAGAGTGAATTGGAATGGTGTGGTATACTGGGGTCGACGTGTTGTCAGTGGACTGAACCAGGGCATGTGAAACGTCTGGGGTAAACCATGGAAAGGTTTGTGGAGCATGGATGTGGATAAGGAGCTGTGGTTTCGGGGCATTACACATGACAGCTATATATATATATATATATATATATATATATATATATATATATATATATATATATATATATATATATTTTGCTTTGTCGCTGTCTCCCGCGTTTGCGAGGTAGCGCAAGGAAACAGACGAAAGAAATGGCCCAACCCACCCCCATACACATGTATATATATACGTCCACACACGCAAATATACATGTGCCCAAACTATTTCAAAACACCCTCTTCTGCTCTCTCAACCACGCTCTTTTTATTTCCACACATCTCTCTTACCCTTACGTTACTTACTCGATCAAACCACCTCACACCACACATTGTCCTCAAACATCTCATTTCCAGCACATCCATCCTCCTGCGCACAACTCTATCCATAGTCCACGCCTCGCAACCATACAACATTGTTGGAACCACTATTCCTTCAAACATACCCATTTTTGCTCTCCGAGATAATGTTCTCGACTTCCACACATTCTTCAAGGCTCCCAGAATTTTCGCCCCCTCCCCCACCCTATGATCCACTTCCGCTTCCATGGTTCCATCCGCTGCCAGACCCACTCCCAGATATCTAAAACACTTCACTTCCTCCAGTTTTTCTCCATTCAAACTCACCTCCCAATTGACTTGACCCTCAACCCTACTGTACCTAATAACCTTGCTCTTATTCACATTTACTCTTAACTTTCTTCTTTCACACACTTTACCAAACTCAGTCACCAGCTTCTGTAGTTTCTCACATGAATCAGCCACCAGCGCTGTATCATCAGCGAACAACAACTGACACTTCCCAAGCTCTCTCATCCCCAACAGACTTCATACTTGCCCCTCTTTCCAAAACTCTTGCATTCACCTCCCTAACAACCCCATCCATAAACAAATTAAACAACCATGGAGACATCACACACCCCTGCCGCAAACCTACATTCACTGAGAACCAATCACTTTCCTCTCTTCCTACACGTACACATGCCTTACATCCTCGATAAAAACTTTTCACTGCTTCTAACAACTTGCCTCCCACACCATATATTCTTAATACCTTCCACAGAGCATCTCTATCAACTCTATCATATGCCTTCTCCAGATCCATAAATGCTACATACAAATCCATTTGCTTTTCTAAGTATTTCTCACATACATTCTTCAAAGCAAACACCTGATCCACACATCCTCTACCACTTCTGAAACCACACTGCTCTTCCCCAATCTGATGCTCTGTACATGCCTTCACCCTCTCAATCAATACCCTCCCATATAATTTACCAGGAATACTCAACAAACTTATACCTCTGTAATTTGAGCACTCACTCTTATCCCCTTTGCCTTTGTACAATGGCACTATGCACGCATTCCGCCAATCCTCAGGCACCTCACCATGAGTCATACATACATCAAATAACCTTACCAACCAGTCAACAATACAGTCACCCCCTTTTTTAATAAATTCCACTGCAATACCATCCAAACCTGCTGCCTTGCCGGCTTTCATCTTCCGCAAAGCTTTTACTACCTCTTCTCTGTTTACCAAATCATTTTCCCTAACCCTAGCACTTTGCACACCACCTCGACCAAAACACCCTATATATATATATATATATATATATATATATATATATATATATATATATATATATATATATATATATGTATTTTTTTTTTTTTTTTTTTTTTGCTTTGTCGCTGTCTCCCGCGTTTGCGAGGTAGCGCAAGGAAACAGACGAAAGAAATGGCCCAACCCACCCCCATACACATGTATATACATACGTCCACACACACAAATATACATACCTACACAGCTTTCCATGGTTTACCCCAGACGCTTCACATGCCTTGATTCAATCCACTGACAGCACGTCAACCCCGGTATACCACATCGCTCCAATTCACACTATTCCTTGCCCTCCTTTCACCCTCCTGCATGTTCAGGCCCCGATCACACAAAATCTTTTTCACTCCATCTTTCCACCTCCAATTTGGTCTCCCTCTTCTCCTCGTTCCCTCCACCTCCGACACATATATCCTCTTGGTCAATCTTTCCTCACTCATTCTCTCCATGTGCCCAAACCATTTCAAAACACCCTCTTCTGCTCTCTCAACCACGTTCTTTTTATTTCCACACATCTCTCTTACCCTTACGTTACTTACTCGATCAAACCACCTCACACCACACATTGTCCTCAAACATCTCATTTCCAGCACATCCATCCTCCTGCGCACAACTCTATCCATAGCCCACGCCTCGCAACCATACAACATTGTTGGAACCACTATTCCTTCAAACATACCCATTTTTGCTCTCCGAGATAATGTTCTCGACTTCCACACATTCTTCAAGGCTCCCAGAATTTTCGCCCCCTTCCCCACCCTATGATCCACTTCCGCTTCCATGGTTCCATCCGCTGCCAGATCCACTCCCAGATATCTAAAACACTTCACTTCCTCCAGTTTTTCTCCATTCAAACTCACCTCCCAATTGACTTGACCCTCAACCCTACTGTACCTAATAACCTTGCTCTTATTCACATTTACTCTTAACTTTCTTCTTCCACACACTTTACCAAACTCAGTCACCAGCTTCTGCAGTTTCTCACATGAATCAGCCACCAGCGCTGTATCATCAGCGAAAAACAACTGACTCACTTCCCAAGCTCTCTCATCCCCAACAGGTATTGTGGGTCCGTGTGTTGCGCTTCCCCAGGTATTGGGCGGTCTTGTGTTGTGGGTCTCTGGGTATTGCGGGTCCGTGTGTTGTGGGTCTCTGGGTATTGCGGGTCCGTGTGTTGTGGGTCTCCGGGTATTGCGTGTTCGAATGCTGCTGTTTCCCGGATGTTGTGAGTCCCAGACTCCTGCAGTTGCTGTGGGTCCCCATGTGTTGCCGTGGGTCCCAGGGTGTTGTCCTGGACTGTATCCCGTGGGACACTGGGCTGTATCCCGTGGGACACTGGGCTGTATCCCGTGGGACACTAGGTTGTATCCCGTGGGACATTGGGCTGTATCCCGTGGGACACTGGGCTGTATCCTGGGACACTGGGCTGTATCCCGTGGGACACTGGGCTGTACCCCATGGGACACTGGGCTGTATCCCATGGGACACTGAGCTGTATCCCGTGGGACACTGGGCTGTATCCCGTGGGACACTGGGCTGTATCCCGTGGGACACTGGGCTGTATCCCGTGGGACACTGGGCTGTGTCCCGTGGGACACTGGGCTGTATCCCGTGGGACACTGGGCTGTATCCCGTGGGACACTGGGCTGTATCCCTGGGACACTGGGCTGTATCCTGTGGGACACTGAGCTGTATCCCGTGGGACACTAGGCTGTATCCCGTGGGACACTGGGCTGTATCCCGTGGGACACTGGGCTGTATCCCATGGGACACTGGGCTGTATCCCGTGGGAGACTGGGCTGTATCCCGTGGGACACTGGGCTGTATCCCGTGGGACACTGGACTGTATCCCGTGGGACACTGGACTGTATCCCGTGGGACACTGGGCTGTATCCCGTGGGACACTGGGCTGTATCCCGTGGGACACTGGGCTGTATCCCGTGGGACACTGAGCTGTATCCCGTGGGACACTGGGCTGTATCCCGTGACACACTGGGCTGTATCCCATGGGACACTGGGCTGTATCCCGTGGGACACTGGGCTGTATCCCATGGGACACTAGGCTGTATCCCGTGGGACACTGGGCTGTATCCCGTGGGACACTGGGCTGTATCCCGTGGGACACTGGGCTGTATCCCTGGGACACTGGGCTGTATCCTGTGGGACACTGAGCTGTATCCCGTGGGACACTAGGCTGTATCCCGTGGGACACTGGGCTGTATCCCGTGGGACACTGGGCTGTATCCCATGGGACACTGGGCTGTATCCCGTGGGACACTGGGCTGTATCCCGTGGGACACTGGGCTGTATCCCGTGGGACACTGGACTGTATCCCGTGGGACACTGGACTGTATCCCGTGGGACACTGGGCTGTATCCCGTGGGACACTGGGCTGTATCCCGTGGGACACTGGGCTGTATCCCGTGGGACACTGGGCTGTATCCCGTGGGACACTGGGCTGTATCCCGTGGGACACTGGGCTGTATCCCGTGGGACACTGGGCTGTATCCCGTGGGACACTGGGCTGTATCCCATGGGACACTGGGCTGTATCCCGTGGGACACTGGGCTGTATCCCGTGGGACACTGGGCTGTATCCCGTGGGACACTGGGCTGTATCCCGTGGGACACTGGGCTGTATCCCGTGGGACACTGGGCTGTATCCCGTGGGACACTGGGCTGTATCCCGTGGGACACTGGGCTGTATCCCGTGGGACACTGGGCTGTATCCCGTGGGACACTGGGCTGTATCCCGTGGGACACTGGGCTGTATCCCGTGGGACACTGGGCTGTATCCCGTGGGACACTGGGCTGTATCCCGTGGGACACTGGGCTGTATCCCGTGGGACACTGGGCTGTATCCCGTGGGACACTGGGCTGTATCCCGTGGGACACTGGGCTGTATCCCGTGGGACACTGGGCTGTATCCCGTGGGACACTGGGCTGTATCCCGTGGGACACTGGGCTGTATCCCGTGGGACACTGGGCTGTATCCCGTGGGACACTGGGCTGTATCCCGTGGGACACTGGGCTGTATCCCGTGGGACACTGGGCTGTATCCCGTGGGACACTGGGCTGTATCCCGTGGGACACTGGGCTGTATCCCGTGGGACACTGGGCTGTATCCCGTGGGACACTGGGCTGTATCCCGTGGGACACTGGGCTGTATCCCGTGGGACACTGGGCTGTATCCCGTGGGACACTGGGCTGTATCCCGTGGGACACTGGGCTGTATCCCGTGGGACACTGGGCTGTATCCCGTGGGACACTGGGCTGTATCCCGTGGGACACTGGGCTGTATCCCGTGGGACACTGGGCTGTATCCCGTGGGACACTGGGCTGTATCCCGTGGGACACTGGGCTGTATCCCGTGGGACACTGGGCTGTATCCCGTGGGACACTGGGCTGTATCCCGTGGGACACTGGGCTGTATCCCGTGGGACACTGGGCTGTATCCCGTGGGACACTGGGCTGTATCCCGTGGGACACTGGGCTGTATCCCGTGGGACACTGGGCTGTATCCCGTGGGACACTGGGCTGTATCCCGTGGGACACTGGGCTGTATCCCGTGGGACACTGGGCTGTATCCCGTGGGACACTGGGCTGTATCCCGTGGCTCACTGGGCTGTAACCCGTGGGACACTGGGCTGTAACCCGTGGGACACTGGGCTGTATCCCGTGGGACACTGGGCTGTATCCCGTGGGACACTGGGCTGTATCCCGTGGGACACTGGGCTGTATCCCGTGGGACACTGGGCTGTATCCCGTGAGACACTGGGCTGTATCCCGTGGGACACTGGGCTGTATCCCGTGGGACACTGGGCTGTATCCCGTGGGACACTGGGCTGTATCCCGTGGGACACTGGGCTGTATCCCGTGGGACACTGGGCTGTATCCCATGGGACACTGGGCTGTATCCCGTGGGACACTGGGCTGTATCCCGTGGGACACTGGGCTGTATCCCGTGGGACACTGGGCTGTATCCCGTGGGACACTGGACTGTATCCCGTGGGACACTGGGCTGTATCCCATGGGACACTGGGCTGTATCCCGTGGGACACTGGGCTGTATCCCGTGGGACACTGGGCTGTATCCCGTGGAAGGATGTATTTTGGTCATCCCCACCGGAAGTGACCCCCTCGTATGATGACGTAGCGGGTCTTCCCCACCGGAAGTGACCCCCTCGTATGATGACGTAGCGGGTCTTCCCCACCGAAGTTACCCCCCGTTATGATGACCGTGTAGCGGTCTTCCCACCGAAGTGACCCCTCGTATGATGACGTAGCGGGTCTTCCCCACCGGAAGTGACCCCTCGTATGATGACGTAGCGGGTCTTCCCCACCGGAAGTGACCCCTCGTATGATGACGTAGCAGGTCTTCCCCACCGGAAGTGACCCCTCGTATGATGACGTAGCGGGTCTTCCCCACCGGAAGTGACCCCCTCGTATGATGACGTAGCGGGTCTTCCCCACCGGAAGTGACCCCCTCGTATGATGACGTAGCGGGTCTTCCCCACCGGAAGTGACCCCCTCGTATGATGACGTAGCGGGTCTTCCCCACCGGAAGTGACCCCTCGTATGATGACGTAGCGGGTCTTCCCCACCGGAAGTGACCCCTCGTATGATGACGTAGCGGGTCTTCCCCACCGGAAGTGACCCCTCGTATGATGACGTAGCGGGTCTTCCCCACCGGAAGTGACCCCCTCGTATGATGACGTAGCGGGTCTTCCCCACCGGAAGTGACCCCTCGTATGATGACGTAGCAGGTCTTCCCCACCGGAAGTGACCCCTCGTATGATGACGTAGCGGGTCTTCCCCACCGGAAGTGACCCCTCGTATGATGACGTAGCGGGTCTTCCCCACCGGAAGTGACCCCCTCGTATGATGACGTAGCGGGTCTTCCCCACCGGAAGTGACCCCCTCGTATGATGACGTAGCGGGTCTTCCCCACCGGAAGTGACCCCTCGTATGATGACGTAGCGGGTCTTCCCCACCGGAAGTGACCCCTCGTATGATGACGTAGCGGGTCTTCCCCACCGGAAGTGACCCCTCGTATGATGACGTAGCGGGTCTTCCCCACCGGAAGTGACCCCTCGTATGATGACGTAGCGGGTCTTCCCCACCGGAAGTGACCCCTCGTATGATGACGTAGCGGGTCTTCCCCACCGGAAGTGACCCCTCGTATGATGACGTAGCGGGTCTTCCCCACCGGAAGTGACCCCTCGTATGATGACGTAGCGGGTCTTCCCCACCGGAAGTGACCCCCTCGTATGATGACGTAGCGGGTCTTCCCCACCGGAAGTGACCCCCTCGTATGATGACGTAGCGGGTCTTCCCCACCGGAAGTGACCCCTCGTATGATGACGTAGCGGGTCATCGTGATTCCTGGAATATACCTGTGTACCCTCAGGGGAACGTGGGCGTGGTTCCAGAGGGGAACGTGGGCGTGGTTCCAGAGGGGAACGTGGACGTGGTTCCAGAGGGGAACGTGGGCGTGTTTTCAGAGGGGAACGTGGGCGTGGTTCCAGAGGGGAACGTGGGCGTGGTTCCAGAGGGGAACGTGGGCGTGGTTCCAGAGGGGAACGTGGGCATGGTTCCAGAGGGGAACGTGGGCGTGGTTCCAGAGGGGAACGTGGTAGTGGCTACAGAGGGGAACGTGGGCGTGGTTCCAGAGGGGAACGTGGGCGTGGATCCAGAGTCGAACGTGGTAGTGGCTACAGAGGGGAACGTGGGCGTGGTTCCAGAGGGGAACGTGGACATGGTTTCAGAGGGGAACGTGGGCGTGGTTCCAGAGGGGAACGTGGGCGTGGATCCAGAGTCGAACGTGGTAGTGGCTACAGAGGGGAACGTGGGCGTGGTTCCAGAGGGGAACGTGGACATGGTTTCAGAGGGGAACGTGGGCGTGGTTCCAGAGGGGAACGTGGGCGTGGTTCCAGAGGGGAACGTGGGCGTGGTTCCAGAGGGGAATAGGTCGGTGGCGACAGTGGCAGAAACAGATTGGAAACATGCCTAGATGCCAGATATTTACTTCCATTGAAGATGAATGGCCAGCTGGCAGTTTGTGTGACCACCAGAGACCCAGGAGTTGGTGATTAGAGCAATATAACTACCCTGTCTACACGTCAGATGATTTCTAAAGTTACAATTCTCTTGGTGTTACAGACGTATGGTGTTCATAACAAGACATAACAATACATGTGTATATATGTATATGTCTGTGTGTGTATATATATATGTATACGTTGAGATGTATAGGTATGTATATTTGCGTGTGTGGACGTGTATGTATATACATGTGTATGTGGGCGGGTCGGGCCATTCTTTCGTCTGTTTCCTTGCGCTACCTCGCTAACGCGGGAGACGGCGACAAAGCACAATTAATAGATAAATAGATAAACAAGACATTTGCAGAGGAGAAGTGAACCCCGAGATAAAGTGACGAAAATCCTGTTATGTGATCAAACTCTTCCTCGCCAGCCTTAATAGAGGTGTGCGGGAGCCCCAAGGACTCTTGCCCCGTGGAGGCAGTGTCACCCCTCCGGTCACAGGTCAAACCCTATGACGCGTCAGGTCATGGTGAGGGAGGTGTGTGCACTGTTGATGGCTCAGGTCAATATGTGCGGCGTGAGGAGAGGAGGAGTCGTTCCTTTGACCAGAGCTTCAAACATGTCCAGTCTCAAGGGTCAAGTCGCAGCTCAGGTCAAGTCACAGCTCAGGTCAAGTCGCAGTTCGAGGTCAAGTCACAGCTTGAGGTCAAGTCACAGCTCGGGTCAAGTCACAGCTCGGGTCAAGTCACAGCTCCGGTCAAGTCACAGCTTGAGGTCAAGTCACAGCTCGGGTCAAGTCACAGCTCAGGTCAAGTCACAGCTCGGGTCACGTCGCAGCTCAGGTCAAGTCACAGCTCGGGGTCAAGTCACAGCTCAGGTCTAGTCACAGCTCAGGTCCAATCGCAGCTCGGGATCGCAGACCAGGTAATGCTTGACCGTGTCAGAGACAGGTCAGGTCAGTCTGGGTCGTAGCCACAGTCATAGTTTACATGACCCCTAAGGTCATTTTCCAGTCAGGATCATGGGAAAGTTCAGGTCATGACGCAGGTCAAGCTTCCACATACAGTCATATATATATATATATATATATATATATATATATATATATATATATATATATATATATATATATATATATATATAAAAGGCTGGGTCACACCGCGGGTCATAGGTCACAGCCCGGGCTTCACACTGGGGCATGGGTCACTCGAGACTCAGCAGTCAGCGTGTAGGGCAACAGTCCAAGATACAATGGTTTAGTCTTGGTCAATAAGGGCGACCCAGAGCCCAAGTTAAAACTTAGATCATCAGAGTGTCGGCCCACAACCCAACTCACAACTTCAGGCCATCATAACCCAGGTCACGTTCGACACGACCCAACTCACAACTTCAGGCCATCATAACCCAGGTCACGTTCGACACGACCCAACTCACAACTTCAGGCCATCATAACCCAGGTCACGTTCGACACGACCCTACTCACAACTTCAGGCCATCAATAACCCAGGTCACGTTCGACACGACCCAACTTACAACTTCATGCCATCATAACCCAGGTCACGTTCGACACGACCCAACTCAGAACTTCAGGCCATCATAACCCAGGTCACGTTCTACACTACCCTACTCACAACTTCAGGCCATCATAACCCAGGTCACGTTCGACACGACCCAACTCACAACTTCAGGCCATCATAACCCAGGCCACGTTCGACACGACCCAACTCACAACTTCAGGCCATCATAACCCAGGTCACGTTCGACACGACCCAACTCACAACTTCAGGCCATCATAACCCAGGCCACGTTCGACACGACCCAACTCACAACTTCAGGCCATCATAACCCAGGTCACGTTCGACACGACCCAACTCACAACTTCAGGCCCTCATAACCCAGGCCACGTTCGACACGACCCAACTCACAACTTCAGGCCATCATAACCCAGGTCACAACTCACGTTTCGGTCCATATAGAGGCCCATAACGCTTTGGTCACATTGGTTCAGGTCACCGCCATGCCCCTAGGTCGCTGCCACTCGTCTTTCACCCAAGTTATAACTCCAGTGTTAACACGAGGCCCGCTATCTGTTGTCCTGGCCTCACGCTGCCGCCTGTGGAAGCCCAGGTTACATATAAGGTGTGACATTGCAGATTGCAATACTAAATATTCACGTCTTCCTCGTGGGGTCACCTTAGCGTGGCTCCTGGAGGAGGAGGAGGAGGCATGCGGGATCATCCTGTTCGTAAAGTAGAGGAACAGTTCCTGTCGACACAGGTGGTCCAAAAGCGACGTAAACAGGATGTAAAGATGTGGATATGAATTTCTCTTGAGGACGCGTAGTGTCGCAACGGTGACGGTGCCTGCGTCAGATCCCGACGTAGCAGGAAGAACAGCGAGGTCGTCGGGAGGAGGGGGACGCGCGCGTGCGTGCGTGCAGTCAGCCGTAAGCAGCGACGTTATTACATCACGTGGACGCACGTCACTGTTACGACTTATTACGCGCGTTTAAAAGCCTGTGTGACGGCTGTGCGATAAGCCCCATCACCGTAGTCACGTACTCATGAATTTCACCTCTAAAACCCAGCGATGATGGATTGGTGTGGCCGCGTCGAAGAATGGTGCTGGATTTACTGGACTCACTCACCTCCCTCCTTCAGCCGCGTCTTAGGATCTACATCGCTGGAAAGCCCCACCAGGCCAGACCACCTCAGCTGCATTCCAGGTTGAGGAGGAGATGGGTCGTCCTGCCACTCACGTGTGTAGTAAGTAGGTGGCTCACATGGGACTCGGTTCGCGCAGATGTCGTAACCTACGAACTCCAGGTCCTGGAAAGGTCCTACGTGGTGTAGGGTTATGAAGGAGGGGGAGAGAGAGAGAGAGAGAGAGAGAGAGAGAGAGAGAGAGAGAGAGAGAGAGAGAGAGAGAGAGAGAGAGAGATTCATATCCGTATAGATTAGCCAGATGAGAATATCCTAAACACTGGTGGCTCACGAGGGATGTGCCCCATGCACGAACGAACAACCTGATAGGAAGTCATATGTAATTAGACAGGGTCGTCCTGGTGACACATATACATACGACTTACACAGAACTGGTGAATAAATAAGTGACTTACCCACAGATGTTAGGCAGAACAGGTGTGTATGTGACCTCCGAGGTTATTAATGAAATACACAGGTGGAGTCTCGAACATGCAGGTCACCTGTAGACATTTACAGGTGACCTGGCTCGACCTAAACTGCTGGTGCGCCCAGCTGGAGGCAGCTCCAGACCGCCAAGAGACACATCCTGGGTTTGTCCGCTCAATGTACGAGGGAGACGCCTGGAAGCATTATACAGCAGGGCTTCAGTATGGCTAGAAGGACCCGGAGGAACTACCCCGCCTGATCAAACATTTTAATTAATACAGTGAGGTAAGCAGGCGAATTTAACTTGACGGTCTGAATTCCAGGTTAGTCTTGCGCCCTCTTACGTTGTGTGTGTTTGTGTGTGTGTGTGTGGGTGTGTGATGTGTCAGCGTCTGGGGAGGAAGTGTTTGTATTCCCTGGTGCCTCATCCCTCAAACCTTTCCTTCTCGTAACTCGGGTTTTTCCTCATCTTCCTGAAGTCTTTCCCTGAACCAACATCTCGCCATTTTCTCTTCGTCTGCTGGTCCCTCATCCCCAAGCTCTGTTTCATCGTCATTACCTCCAGGTCAATTAGGGGTCACCCGACCTACAAGAAATGGGCTGGTCAGTGGTAGCTTCATCTGGGCAATCCACAGTGTTGGAGGGTGGTTGTCCTCAAATCACCAATGCTCCTTCTCTCTTCCAACGTAGAGGAATTCATTTGCTCTGAAGCTCTCACTATGACTTGCTTCTAATACTTCCGTTCTTGTCTTCGTCGTTGTCCTCCTCCTCTAGACCTTCTCTAGCAGATCTAGGATAGTGGAGTGACCAAACTAGTGATACGTGCCCAATCATCCCTGAGGCATTCATGTTGCAAATCAGTTTCTGAGGCGTGTGTGTGTGTGTGTGTGTGTGTGTGTGTGTGTGGAAGACAGACACAGAGAGAGAGAGAGAGAGAGAGAGAGAGAGAGAGAGAGAGAGAGAGAGAGAGAGGGAGAGAGAGGAACCACGCGATAAATACGGTGCAAGACAGACTTGCCTAAAACACCCTCATGCTGTGAGACGACCGTGCCGTTCCTTGATGACGATAATTGACTTCTCATGTATCAGATAAATGCGTTGTCTAAGCTCGTCTTCAGCGAGGGAGGAGGAGGAGGAGGAGGGGGTTAGTCCTCGTCCCTCCCTTCCTCCCTCCCTCCCGTCTTTTTACCAGACATGAGGACAGATAAGACAGGAGATCGTCCACAGAATGATGAACTTGGCACTTGAAGTGACTCACAAACTTAGCGCTACATCATGAGGTGATTGCATTATGAGGTGACTGCATTATGAGGTGATTGCATTATGAGGTGACTGCATTATGAGGTGACTGCATTATGAGGTGATTGCATTATGAGGTGACTACATCACGAGGTGACTGCATTATGAGGTGACTGCATTATGAGGTGACTGCATTATGAGGTGACTGCATTATGAGGTGACTGCATTATGAGGTGACTGCATTATGAGGTGATTGCATTATGAGGTGACAGCATTATGATGTGATCATGAGATGGTTGCATTATGAGGTGATAACATTATGAGGTGACTGCATTATGAGGTGACTGCATTATGAGGTGACTACATCACGAGGTGACTACATTATGAGGTGACTACATCATGAGATGGCCTGAGGACGTTCAAAAAGAAACTATATATCTACCAAATATAGAAACACGGAATCACACACACACACACACACACACACACACACACACACACACACACACACAGTGTAGAACACGGAAGATGCGCTTACTTCCGACACAGGGAGGGAGTGAGGGAGTGAGTGAGGGAGGGAGTGAGGGAGGGAGAGTTGTAAACCAATAAAACAATAAATACAGACTTATTTCTTGGCCACGACTTTATGATGTGGGTTGGTTCCTCACCTTTGTTTTATGGTGATGGCGGCGTGGGTTGGCACTGTCTTGCCCGGCCAGTTAGGAAGGGGCTTTGGTGTGATGTGTTCATAATCGCTATCGAAGCCCTGGGGGAATATACACCACGTTATATATATAAAAGAAAAAAAGTTATACATACGATTTACTACAGTTGCTATATATATATATATATATATATATATATATATATATATATATATATATATATATATATATATATATATATATATACTATATGCTATATACTATATTGGACTATACAGGGTGTGTGATAAGCGAGAAGTTAGAATCAAAACTTTGAGTGATGAATGAGAAGACATCAGGTGTGTGTCTGTGTGTGCTGGGGGCTCCCTCAGAACCGCCTGGCTTCTAGTGATCAACGATTCTATTATTCTCATCCTGGGTTCGAGCCCCAGCCCCGCCAGGGGTCCCGGATACGACTCAAAGACACTCCTACTTCAGGGATGTGGGATGAGGAAGGAAGGCTTGACCTGTGCATTGGAGGCCTCACTCTGAGGTTGGTCATGGATTGCTGCATGGTTGTGAAGCATTGCCTTAGCCTGAGCGGGTTGTAAGGGGGCCGTGGAAGCATTGGAAGTGTTGTTGGTGGAGTGTGAGCGGTTGTGAAGGACACAGGATGTTGTTATCTGTTATCTCTGAATGTGATCCTAATGTCTGTGCAGTGACGAGTAAATGTAGACCACCGTCTGGCTCTGTTATCTCTCTTACCTCCCCCCAAAAAAGAGTTCATCTACCTCCTTAGTTAAACCCCCTCTGTAACGCTGCTATAGCAGTATTTTAAAAAGTATTCAGTATGAATATTGATCAAGCCGTCGGGTGAGTGTGTTATCTGCGTGTACACTTCCACATCCTCACACACACACACACAAAACGGGTTTGATAAACACAAGCATCGAGCTCCCTCATCATTCCAGTGCATCGAAGTGGCGACAGCTCCCTCACTTGCGTCCCTCCACCTCCTCAGACACCCATCTCACCTCCTCCTCCTCCTTCTCCTCCTTTCAGATATACTGACCAAGATCCTTATCGCCTCTTTTTTGTGTGACTGCCATACCGTCCAATTTGATCTTGCTCATCTCAACAGCTTGTATTCTTCATGTTTAGCCATTTACCTCTTGATGATTTCTTCACCTCACAAATTCCATATCTTTATTTCTCATTCTTATCTGGTCTCCTAATCCTTGCTCGTGTGTATTTATCTTTATTGCCTCAGTAAAGGCATGAAGGGCGTTTATGTTTGCCAGATCTGTTCTCAAGGGCTGGGCGTGCGTGCCATTACTCGAGAATATGTACCTAAGCTGAGTGTTTCGAATATATAAAACGTCCCAAGTCGAGAAATACAAGGGTCACTCATAACACCTCGAAGTTATGAGATTAATGTGATGGTTAGGTTCGAAATGCTTCATCAGACTACTGAATATTCACTTCTAATCTTACATGTAACTCGGCTAACACGACGGCATCATCTGTATAAAACACGCCATGACTTCCACTCCATCCCACCATGGTTCACCACATGCACCCAGGCACGTAAACACTTCATCCATGTCCATACCTGACCATCACTAGGATATCATACAGCTCGTCATTCACTCCCACATATATTTCAGACCATCCCCCTCGTACAATGCTTATTTTAGACCATCCCCCTCGTACAATGCTTGTTTCAGACCATCCCCCTCATACAATGCTTGTTTCAGACCATCCTCCTCATACAATGCTTGTTTCAGACCATCCCCCTCATACAATGCTTGTTTCAGACCATCCTTCTCATACAATGCTCATTTCAGACCATCCCCCTCATACAATGCTTGTTTCAGACCATCCTCCTCATACAATGCTTGTTTCAGACCATCTTCCTCATACAATGCTTGTTTCAGACCATCCCCCTCATACAATGCTTATTTCAGACCATCCTCATCATACGATGCTTGTTTCAGACCATCCTCCTCATACATTACTCTCACACAAGCACCTCTTCAGGCAGCTTTTGAGAGCATCAAGATGTCTTACACGCACGTCACAGACAGGCAGAACACTCCATCATCCCTGTGTCTACCATCTGTCATTCACTTCTGTTTGACACCACGACTCCCTCATGAATGTATGACTCCTTCGAGTAGTTTCCTCGCTGTCTGCCTGCCCCACAGACATCTCTTGTATGCGCACTCACTCCCCTTCCTATAACCTCCTTACTCCTCCACAACAAGAGATTCAGTCGTCCCTTTTTTTCCCCCCCTAGAATTCTTGCTATAAGTTTCGTTTCCTTCGTGTCTACAGAGCTGGCCCTTCGTCGTCAGGTCCTTAGACACACGAGCGGTGTTCCTGCTGCCAAACCCACACACAGTATAAGCAATCTGCTACCAGGTCTTTCAACATCTCCCTCACCAACAAACACCGAAGATCCTCAGCCACATCTTCATACGTCATCTCATCACCAACATTCCCCCTTCTTATTATTTCTCTCATCTCCATCATCGTCGCCACAGACACTACTACATCTCTCGTATCATCTGTTCTTAAAAATACTCTCGCCTTCCCTCCAGAACTTCATCCACAAGTCGTCAATGATCACCCATCTTTACCTAATAACCCTCGCGTCTGTCACAAACCTTTTTATATCTCTCAACCTCATTTTTTATCAACTTGATGTTTCCCCCCACAAAAAGGTTTTTTTTTCAATCATATTTCCAAGACTGTCATATACTGTTATTCACATACATTACCTTATACATTTCAACTTTCAAGACGTTATATTCTTCTTCATACACTCTCTAGTTTCCATGCTCCATTATTTTTCAGAGGGATCGAAAACCCCTCAGTCCATACTCACTCCTCTCTAATCACTCGTTTTTCTTCACAACACTTTTTTTTTGTTTTCCTTTGCCGGTCTGTGCAAAATGTATGTTACTGTCATTTGTCACGACTGTTGGGGGGTTCACATGCCTTCTTCTTCCTCACAGCATCATCTGCATTCCTCACCACCTCATCTGTCCTCACAATTCAGCTTGAGACTTTCCATTCTTAATCTCCTCTCATTTATGAGGACCTTTGCTCCCTCATCCACAACAGTCCTAAACTAACCAAAGTGCATCGCTGCCCTTGAAAATGACTGATCATGTGATCTGATAACCTACCAAGACTCAGTCGTCTCGTCCACCACCTCTCATTTTCTCTCTTGGCAGAAAATGTATTGATCCTACTCCTTTATTACCACCTGAGTTTTATCTGTGTCTTAGTTACCTTCAGCCATCCCAGTGATGGAAGACTGTGGTATACTCAATGATCTAGACATTCCAAGTCACCTTACTTCTCAATCATCGTCAGCTGGGACCCAATACCTCACTGCCACTCCTATTAACCTCAGCTGGTTTCGCTTCCTCAGTCCTTCTTTCAACTTTTCCTCCGTTATCTCATCGCTGTTTTGACACGTACACACGCGTAGGAATGGCTGTAACTCTAACACACTCTGAGGTTTAATGATTAAGAAGCCAAGGTTTGTGTATAAGTGATCGAGACCGGGTTTTCAAAACCACTCGTTCGTTCACCAGTCTTACATCAACACTTCAGTCATATTCGCCACGTCCTCCTCAGCATTGCCTCCCACTTTGCCTGTCTGTAACACGCTCACCAGACACGTCTCCCACTAAAGTCTAATTCTGGTTACTATTTGTTCCTCGTGCCTCCCAGTAAGTCATAAGAATTTGCATATTTCCTTTTTTTTCCCCCCCTCCCAAGTGGCTGATTGCTGGTAGTGTTGCTGTTGTGTACGGGTTCTCCTGCTGTGAATAATCGCCCTCTCGCCTAACAAGCTCTGAAGCAGCTTCATTCTAGTTTTACAAGTCAAGTTAGAGCTATGTGAACGCCCGTGGCCATCTCATGGGTCGTTAATCATGGCAGATTACCCTGGTAACCACAGCCTCCCTGCTGAGGGACTTGGCTGCTGGGCAGTTGACTCACTAGTTCGTAAATTTGCGTCCATTATTCTCGTCAGTGAGGAAGTTTGTTTCCAGTCGCGGAAGGTGGTGCGTGATGCGGACGGGGGGGTGTTCAGGGTGTGTGGAAGGTCTGCTGATGGCTGGCACTAATGCTGTCATGCAAGATCATCATGTAGTTTTGTGTGGCTTTCGAGATGAGAGAACACCTTCGTCTGGCTGGAGATGAGCCTTTGTATTTCTCTGTCGTTACAGGAAATTGAACGTATGACTCTAGCCCAATATCTGGAACAGGAAGGGAAGGTAAGGCCTGGAACAGTGAGGACCTCTGGACCCCATATCTGGAACAGGAAAGGAACCTATTGACTTCTTGCACCTTGAAGCCTCTGCATGCCCTTAACCTGGAACAAGAGAGGAACCAAAGACCTAGAATAGGAAGGGAACCTAAGAATTGTTGCATGTAGGACCTTTAGATCCCCTTCATCTGGAACAGGAAGAGGGAACCAATGATATCTGTCGCAATTTAGAAGGTACTATACAGACGAGGAGGCCCAGGTGCTGCTGCCATTGGTATCCAACCCAGTGGTATACACAGAGAGATCCTATGGTCGTGTGTTGCTACTGCTGCTGGTGGTGGATACACGAGACGTCGTAGTCATGAGGCCAGCGACTCAGTACTGTGTCCTCGTATTCTGTGGCCTGGCTGGCCACCATCTTCGACAGCAATCACTTTGAACGGAAGACTCTGGCGTATCCCACAAACTCGTGGTATTTCCACACAATTCATGAGTTTTCTACGAACTGGTGTTCAAGGACTGAGTGCTATAGAATGTTGCAGAGGACACAGGATATGCCAGTAACTTCTGGTGGGGGTGAGGAAGGGTTACGTCGTATTAAAAGGTAATTTTTGGTGCATCACATGATTCGGTATCACGTCTCACAGTAATGGCATCATTGCGCCGCATTTGTTGATAAATGTAATCACTGATTACTTGGATTACGGTTGATGTAGTATCTTCATGGAGTCCCTGAAGACTTTGATGTCCGTTACGGCTATCAATATCGCCGCTTAAGATTGTGGCTTTACAGGTGTTTTGGACTGAGACGTAATGCATAATGGTACTTGAGTTTACTCTCGACCATCTTGCTTGTATGGTCCAGGGGTGAGGGCCACAACCCAGACACGGAAGGTTGTACAGATGCCTGGGTCTGCCCAGCGGTGTAGCATCACCATCACTGGTGTCTAGATCCAAGGGTAAAAGTATATACTCCCGAGAGTTGACTGCCTGTGTTCCCCCCACCACTAGCTAGACCACGCAATACTCGGCAGGCTACTGCGTCACATGATTACTGTGTGGCCATCGGCAACTCAAGGGTGGGCCGTTTTGATACCTGCTTCTTTCCCTACACGTCGAAGCTTTGGAACTCCCTACCTTCCCATATTGATATACCAAAGCGACCGTAGGTGGAATGAAATACAATCCATCGACAAAATAGTGTACGAATCGAATTTTGCTGAGGAACTTTTGACTTAATTGTAAACAGACTCATTTATGTGGCTCAGAGTAGACAAAAAATATGCATGTACTGAAAATGCCAAAACAAAATGTAGAACTGAACCCCAGGTGGAGTTATACATTTTCATAACCACGTTGACTGATGTTGTTATACACGAATATATCATAACAACACGAGTTGTTATATAAGTAACCACAAGTGACGACAGTACATATATAGATATAACGTGAGAAGCTGTTATCTGTATTGATTCACTTGCCTTGTGGAGGATCTTCATTAGCTATTCTTTGGAGTCAATATTTTATCTGAATCACAATACGGAGGTTTCAGGTCCATTAATTCACTTGTGTTATAAAGTATATATATATATATATATATATATATATATATATATATATATATATATATATATATATATATATATATATATATATGAATGTGAATAAGAGCAAGGTTATTAGGTACAGTAGGGTTGAGGGTCAAGTCAATTGGGAGGTGAGTTTGAATGGAGAAAAACTGGAGGAAGTGAAGTGTTTTAGATATCTAGGAGTGGATCTGGCAGCGGATGGAAACATGGAAGCGGAAGTGGATCATAGGGTGGGGGAGGGGGCGAAAATTCTGGGAGCCTTGAAGAATGTGTGGAAGTCGAGAACATTATCTCGGAAAGCAAAAATGGGTATGTTTGAAGGAATAGTGGTTCCAACAATGTTGTATGGTTGCGAGGCGTGGACTATGGATAGAGTTGTGCGCAGGAGGATGGATGTGCTGGAAATGAGATGTTTGAGGACAATGTGTGGTGTGAGGTGGTTTGATCGAGTAAGTAGCGTAAGGGTAAGAGAGATGTGTGGAAATAAAAAGAGCGTGGTTGAGAGAGCAGAAGAGGGTGTTTTGAAATGGTTTGGTCACATGGAGAGAATGAGTGAGGAAAGATTGACCAAGAGAATATATGTGTCGGAGGTGGAGGGAACGAGGAGAAGAGGGAGACCAAATTGGAGGTGGAAAGATGGAGTGAAAAAGATTTTGTGTGATCGGGGCAGAAAGAGACAGGAGGTCAAGAGAAAGGTGCAAGAGGTGAAAAAAAGGGCAAATGAGAGTTGGGGTGAGAGAGTATCATTAAATTTTAGGGAGAATAAAAAGATGTTCTGGAAGGAGGTAAATAAAGTGCGTAAGACAAGGGAGCAAATGGGAACTTCAGTGAAGGGCGCAAATGGGGAGGTGATAACAAGTAGTGGTGATGTGAGAAGGAGATGGAGTGAGTATTTTGAAGGTTTGTTGAATGTGTTTGATGATAGAGTGGCAGATATAGGGTGTTTTGGTCGAGGTGGTGTGCAAAGTGCGAGGGTTAGGGAAAATGATTTGGTAAACAGAGAAGAGGTTGTAAAAGTTTTGCGGAAGATGAAAGCCGGCAAGGCAGCAGGTTTGGATGGTATTGCAGTGGAATTTATTAAAAAAGGGGGTGACTGTATTGTTGACTGGTTGGTAAGGTTATTTAATGTATGTATGACTCATGGTGAGGTGCCTGAGGATTGGCGGAATGCGTGCATAGTGCCATTGTACAAAGGCAAAGGGGATAAGAGTGAGTGCTCAAATTACAGAGGTATAAGTTTGTTGAGTATCCCTGGCAAATTGTATGGGAGGGTATTGATTGAGAGGGTTAAGGCATGTACAGAGCATCAGATTGGGGAAGAGCAGTGTGGTTTCAGAAGTGGTAGAGGATGTGTGGATCAGGTGTTTGCTTTGAAGAATGTATGTGAGAAATACTTAGAAAAGCAAATGTATGTATGTAGCATTTATGGATCTGGAGAAGGCATATGATAGAGTTGATAGAGATGCTCTGTGGAAGGTATTAAGAATATATGGTGTGGGAGGTAAGTTGTTAGAAGCAGTGAAAAGTTTTTATCGAGGATGTAAGGCATGTGTACGTGTAGGAAGAGAGGAAAGTGATTGGTTCTCAGTGAATGTAGGTTTGCGGCAGGGGTTTTTTTTTTTGGGGGGGTTTTTTTTTTTGGGGGGGGAAAAAAAGGGGGGGGGGGGGGAAAAAGGGGGGTTGGGGGGTTTTTTTTTTTTTTTTTTAAATGGGGGTTTTTTTTTAAAAAAATTTTTTTTTTTTTTTGGGGGTGGGGGGGGGGTTTTAAAAAGGGGGGTTTGGGGAAGGGGGGGGGGGGGTTTTTTGGGGGTTTTTTTTTGGGGGGGGTTTTAAAAAAAGGGGGGTTTTTTTTTTGGGTTTTTTTTGGGGGGGGGAAAAATTTTAAGGGGGGGGGTTTGGGTTTTTGGGGGGGGGTTTTTTTTTTTTGGGGTGTGGGTTTTTTTTTTAAAAAAAATTTTTTTTTTTTAAAAGGGGGGGAAAATTTTTTTGGGGGGGGGGTTTTTTTGGGGGGGGGGGGGAAGGGGGGGGGGAAAAATTTTGGGGAAAGGGGGGAAGGGGGGATTTTTTGGGGGGGGGGGGGGGGGAAAAAAAGGGGGGGTTTGGGGGGGGGTTTTTTTTTTTTGGGGGGTTTAATATATATATATATATATATATATATATATATATATATATATATATATATTGGAAAGGATCACAATTTTGCGCGCGATCAAGCATATTCCTGTGAGTCCACGGGGAAAATGAAACGATAAGTTCCCAAGTGCACTTTCGTGTAATAATCACATCATCAGGGGAGACACAGATGGCGTCCTAGCTACGTCTCTTCGATGTATATCAACTGACTGTTATATTTCTCTCTTGTGTCTCCCCTGATGATGTGATTATTAAATATATATATATATATATATATATATATATATATATATATATATATATATATATATATATATATATATATATATATATATATATATGCTTTTAGCTATTCTGTGGGGACAAGATCATCTGGAAGTTTCAGTCTTGTCATAAGATTAATTTCAAGTATTCTGTCCTCAGTGCTGGGTATACCTGGTTCCTTCAGTATACTGAAGACTTCAGTGGTCTAGTGAAGTATAATTTTTCAGGTTTCAGTCTGCAGTTCGAAGCTTGTTGATAATCTTTACTGATGGGTGTGACTGAAGTTTCAGTGTGCTTGTCATGCAAAGACTTTACGTATATAAGTATATCATTTCTGCAACTGATATTATGAACATACGTCTGGTTATACGTCACCACAGCTGTGAGATCTCTGAGCCTATCTGTATATTGTTGATTTAGTATTTGTACAGCGGCTTCAGTACATGGAACTGTGACGCTGTGTTTGCAACAGAAGACTATGTCAATAGATGTATCATCAGTTTCAAACTCTGATTCTTCATTCTCACTGTTATCAGTTATCAGTTCAGTTTGCATTTCACGTTTAGCTTTTTTTTTTTGTGTGTGTGTGTGTGTTTACAAGATTATCATCAGCATAAATAACTGCGATGTTCCTGGGAGATTCTTGGATAGATTTTGATAATGATATGATTAGCACATCAAACAATGTGGGACTCAGTATTCCTCCTTAAGGCGCGCCAAGTCTCACATCTGTGACTCCACTTAATGTAGACTTCAGAAGAACACAACAGACTTGCTGTTGGTGAGGCTGCCAACTATTCAGTGCAAAATTCGACCTTTATACATCTGTTTTAACTCATTCAGACAATAGAGCATGACTTGTTTGCAATATAAAACTCAACCTTGTCAGTCAAGATATGTGGTGTACTTGAGCCGTCTGTCCCCACGAACTGGTAGGAAAGTCGTGGTTCATTTTTGCTCCTTGCGAACCCATTCATGTTGGGCGACGTGTGTCCTCTCCATCTGTGTAGCAGCCCGTTGGGGCACAATCGCGTCATGCGTTTTCGCCAGATGACAAAAATGGCTCTCTTGCCTGGGGAACCCTGGCAAGTTCCCATCTCTTGTGTGCCATGAGATGTACAAACGAGAAAAGAGGTTACAGTAGCTCATGAGAGACGTACATTGTTACTGTAATCCAGAGCGAGCGTTTGAGTCGGCATCTCAAAGAAAAAAAAGAGAAGGATGTGTCTGTGTATTTTATCTGTGGTTGGGTTAATGGAGTCAGGCAGTCTGACTTTCCCTTTGATGTGAGTCATGCCTGTGGCTGACATGTTTGGTGTGGAGTCTTTGCCGAGTCCACCCACGTGCCCCTGGCATAATAATGTCTTTCCTACTCAGGACCAGAGGCCTCGAACTGCGTCCGAAGATTGGGATCTCCAAACTCCTCTGCTGTGTCTACACGCGCCCTCACATCTCTCGCGAAGTAGCGCTGAACGTCAGGGGGCTCGGTCGATGGTGACGCACATCCGCAGAGGCTTTCAAGAACGTCGCCTGTCGTTGACTCCTGCTGCAGTAGTAATGCGGACGGTCATCCATCCAGTACCTGGGGACCTCGAGGTCCTCCCTTTGCCCAAGGGCGCCACCAGGGCCTGGGGACCACGCGGTCCTCCCTTTGCCCAAGGGCGCCACCAGGGCCAGAGGACTACGAGGTTCTTCCTTAGCTCAAGGGCGCCACCAGGGCCAGAGGACCACCAGATCATTCCTTTGCCCAAGGGCGCCACCAGGGCCAGAGGACCACTAGGTCCTTCCTTTGCCCAAACGCGCCACCAGGGCCTGGAGACCACGAGGTCCTTCCTTTGCCCAAGGGCACCACCAGGGCCTGGGGACCACGAGGTTTATCCTTTGCCCAAGGGCGCCACCAGGGCCTGGGGACCACGAGGTTCTTCCTTTGCCCAAGGGCGCCACCAGGGCCTGGGGACCATGAGGTTCTTCCTTTGCCCAAGGGCGCCACCAGGGCCTGGGGACCACGAGGTTCTTCCTTTGCTCAAGGGCGCCACCAGGGCCTGGGGACAACGAGGTCCTTCCTTTGCCCAAGGGCGCCGCCAGGGCCTTGATCACGCCGTTCTCCTGTTCATATGTATGGTCCAGGGCTAACAGTACCAAGATTAATCTTTTGACTTCAGGAAAAGCAGTTGTGGCCAGTGAAAAATGCCGTATGTGCATTAATGATTTAGTGGTATGGTCAACATATCCAGGATGTTAAGTGGAACATATCCGGCCTGGATGAGCAAGGAGGAGTCGCGCCCTCACGTAGCGACCTTGAATCATTCCATGACTGAGAAGTTCAGGGTCGAAGATGTACGCCAGAGACTCGATCTTGGATCGCCAGGTGTTCGTTGCCTTACAGCTTCAGATACCGTTCGTTGAGCATCAGTATTCCGCCGTAGAATACGTAATGCCCTCCCCCGCAGGTCGCCTGGTGAGCATAACTCGCTCTGTTGATCTCATGTGACGTTAGCGTTGCCCGCTGCTCTTTCCTGTTGTTCTTCGTCCACCTGTAAGCACTACCACCGTTTTTTGCCAACCTGTTGTCCTGACCGTTTTTTTGCCAAGCGTTTCCAGAACAGCCATATCCTTCCCGTCATCACAGCACCCTGAGCCTCCTCCATGCACATCTGCTGTGTTCTCCTCTGTCTCTCTCTCTCTGTCTCTCTCTGTCTCTCTCTCTCTCTCTCTCTCTCTCTCTCTCTCTCTCTCTCTCTCTCTCTCTCTCTCTCTCTCTCTCTCTCTCTCTCTCTCTTTCTTTTGCAGTAGAAACCAGCGGCCGATCTGGAGCCTAAACCTGGGTTCAAATGTTTCCACGCCCTCCTCGATTTCCTCCACAAAATTGGGGAAAAGAAAAAAGAAAAAAACGATGACTAATGCCAACACCCACATGTGAAATATGGGTGCCAGTTATGTCATTGTCACACGTCTGGTTTACAACTCTGGTTGTAGAGAAGTATTGACAGGCCTTGTCTTCAGTTTGTGGTTGTAGAGAGGTATTGACAGTCCTTGTCTTCAGTTTGTGGTTGTAGAGAAGTATTGACAGTCCTTGTCTTCAGTCTGTTCTCTGTTGATGATTTTGCTTTCAGCTTTGTTGATCATAAGTCTTTTTTCTGTCTGTCGCAGTTGAGACGAATTAAGTCCTTGTATTCCACAGAGACAGATACTGACGGTACATATGGATCTTGTGTGTGTGTGTGTGTGTGTGTGTGTGTGTGTGTGTGTGTTTATGACACATATTAATACATGCTGCTGGCCGTTGAGAAATATGTGTGAATTGGACAAGATTTGGAATGCGCACAGTCACAGCACGAGCAGTCCAAAGTAATCATACGGTTGGTAGTTCCAAGAATCACCTGGAACCTCACCTTGGAATCACCTGGAACCTCACCTTGGAATCACCTGGAACCTCCTCTTGGAATCACCTGGAACCTCCCCTTGGAATCACCTGGAACCTCACCCTGGAATCACATGGAACCTCACCCTGGAATCACCTGGAACCTCACCCCGGAATCACCTGGAACCTTCCCTTGGAATCACCTGGAACCTCACCCTGGAATCACCTGGAACCTCACCTTGGAATCACCTGGAACCTCACCCTTGGAATCACCTGGAACCTCACCTTGGAATCACCTGGAACCTCACCTTGGAATCACCTGGAACCTCACCCTTGGAATCACCTGGAACCTCACCTTGGAATCACCTGGAACCTCATCTTGGAATCACCTGGAACCTCACCTTGGAATCACCTGGAACCTCCCCTTGGAATCACCTGGAACCTCACCTTGGAATCATCTGGAACCTCACCTTGGAATCACCTGGAACCTCCCCTTGGAATCACCTGGAACCTCACCCTGGAATCACCTGGAACCTCCCCTACAGACACCTGGAACCTCACCTAGGAATCACCTGGAACCTCCCCTTGGAATCACCTGGAACCTCACCTTGGAATCACTTGGAACCTCACCCTGGTATCACCTGGAGCCTCCCCTTGGAATCACCTGGAACCTCACCTTGGAATCACCTGGAACCTCACCTTGGAATCACCTGGAACCTCACCTTGGAATCACTTGGAACCTCACCCTGGAATCACCTGGAGCCTCCCCTTGGAATCACCTGGAACCTCCCCTTGGAATCACCTGGAACCTCACCTTGGAATCACTTGGAACCTCACCCTGGAATCACCTGGAGCCTCCCCTTGGAATCACCTGGAACCTCACCTTGGAATCACCTGGAACCTCCCCTTGGAATCACCTGGAACCTCACCTTGGAATCACCTGGAACTTTACCCAGGAATCATCTGTAACCTCACCTTGGAATCACCCGGAACCTCACATTGGAATCACCTGGAACCTCACCTTGGAATCATCTGGAACCTCACCTTGGAATCACCCGGAACCTCACATTGGAATCACCTGGAACCTCCCCTTGGAATCACCTGGAACCTCACCTTGGAATCACCCGGAACCTCACATTGGAATCACCTGGAACCTCCCCTTGGAATCACCTGGAACCTCACCTTGGAATCATCTGGAACCTCACCTTGGAATCACCTGGAACCTCACCTTGGAATCACCTGGAACCTCACCCTGGAATCACCTGGAACCTCACCTTGGAATCACCTGGAACCTCACCTTGGAATCACCCGGAACCTCACCTTGGAATCACCTGGAACCTCCCCTTGGAATCACCTGGAACCTCACCTTGGAATCATCGGGAACCTCACCTTGGAATCACCTGGAACCTCACCTTGGAATCACCTGGAACCTTACCCAGGAATCACCTGGAACCTCACCTTGGAATCACCTGGAACCTCCCCTTGGAATCACCTGGAACCTAACCCTGGAATCACCTGGAACCTCACCTTGGAATCACCTGGAACCTCACCGTGGAACCACCTGGAACCTCCCCTTGGAATCACCTGGAACCTCACCTTGGAATCACCTGGAACCTTACCTTGGAATCACCTGGAACCTCACCCTGGAATCACCTGGAACCTCACCTTGGAATCACCTGGAACCTCACCTTGGAATCACCTGGAACCTTACCCAGGAATCACCTGGAACCTCACCTTGGAATCACCTGGAACCTTACCTTGGAATCACCTGGAACCTCACCCTGGAACCACCTGGAACATGGCATGGGAGAACACATCTTGTATAGTGATGGGCGACCATGAAGATGGATTGACCAATATTTGACAATGATACAACTCTATAAAACTACAACCCTCAACCTTGGGCCAGAGGTTGTGATTTGAATTCAAATCAAATATCAAGATTCACGTTTGGCCATTTATTATCGTCATCGTGGGCTCTAGCCACGAAAAGAAGTTCACATAGAGCCCTCCATGATATACAACTGATATAGAAGAATAGAAAGAAGAGGAAAGAATTGTCTCTCTCTCTCTCTCTCTAGCCACGAAAAGAAGTTCACATAGAGCCCTCCATGATATACAACTGATATAGAAGTATAGAAAGAAGAGGAAAGAATTGTCTCTCTCTCTCTAGCCACGAAAAGAAGTTCACATAGAGCCCTCCATGATATACAACTGATATAGAAGAATAGAAGGAAGAGGAAAGAATTTCTCTCTCTCTCTAGCCACGAAAAGAAGTTCACATAGAGCCCTCTATGATATACAACTGATATAGAAGAATAGAAAGAAGAGGAAAGAATTTCTCTCTCTCTCTAGCCACGAAAAGAAGTTCACATAGAGCCCTCCATGATATACAACTGATATAGAAGTATAGAAAGAAGAGGAAAGAATTGTCTCTCTCTCTCTCTAGCCACGAAAAGAAGTTCACATAGAGCCCTCCATGATATACAACTGATATAGAAGAATAGAAAGAAGAGGAAAGAATTGTCTCTCTCTCTCTCTCTCTCTAGCCACGAAAAGAAGTTCACATAGAGCCCTCCATGATATACAACTGATATAGAAGAATAGAAAGAAGAGGAAAGAATTGTCTCAAAGTCTAAGGAGGAGTTTGGCTTCTAGCCTTTAAACGTGGGCTGGCCAAACTGGGTAGGAATAATATAGCCAGGGAAAGAGTTCCAAAGCTTAGCAGTGGAGTGAGGGGGAGAAAAAAGCAGACGTTGCAACCTCCCATGTCATCATGGGTAATGGGAAATGCTGCGTCTTGTAATATCCTTTTGTTACCATGGTCTTCGTATTTTCTTCCGAAACAGACGAGAAATTTAATTAACATTTTGTCCCCGGCGTTCGACTCGTAGATGGGAGGCCTGTATGTTGACAGAATACAACAGGATACATCTGACCGCGTCGTATGTTACAGTGAGTCATGGAATGTGTGTGTGTGTCTACCTGGTACAGTTACAAATTTGGTATGTATCGTGTAACATCTTGGGGTGGGGGGAGAAGAATTCCAAGGCGAGCCTCAGATATTTTGTGTACACAAATATTTGGGTAGCGTTTTGGTACACAAGACCTTGTGATTTTGATCTCTCTCTCTCTCTCTCTCTCTCTCTCTCTCTCTCTCTCTCTCTCTCTCTCTCTCTCTCTCTCTCTCGGTCTTAAAACATTAGTCAGGTGTAGACCTATGCACTGCAGTGTCGGGTGTATAGGGTTAGTCAGGTGTTGACCTGTGCATTGCAGTGTCGGGTGTATAGGGTTAGTCAGGTGTAGACCTATGCATTGCAGTGTCGGGTGTATAGGGTTAGTCATGTGTAGACCTATGCAGTGCAGTGCCGGGTGTGTAGGGTTAGTCAGGTGTAGACCTATGCATTGCAGTGCTGGGTGGGTAGGGTTAGTCAGGTGTAGACCTCTGCATTGCAGTGTCGGGTGTATAGGGTTAGTCAGCTGTAGACCTATGCAGTGCAGTGTCGGGTGTATAGGGTTAGTCAGGTGTAGACCTATGCAGTGCAGTGTCGGGTGTATAGGGTTAGTCAGGTGTAGACCTATGCAGTGCAGTGTCAGGTGTATAGGGTTAGTCATGTGTAGACCTATGCAGTGCAGTGTCTTGTGTATAGGGTTAGTCAGGTGTTGACCTGTGCATTGCAGTGTCGGGTGTATAGGGTTAGTCAGGTGTAGACCTATGCAGTGCAGTGTCGGGTGTATAGGGTTAGTCAGGTGTAGACCTATGCAGTGCAGTGTCGGGTGTATAGGGTTAGTCAGGTGTAGACCTATGCATTGCAGTGTCGGGTGTATAGGGTTAGTCAGGTGTAGACCTATGCATTGCAGTGTCGGGTGTATAGGGTTAGTCAGATGTAGACCTATGCAGTGCAGTGTCGGGTGTATAGGGATAGTCAGGTGTAGACCTATGCAGTGCAGTGTCGGGTGTATAGGGTTAGTCAGATGTAGACCTATGCAGTGCAGTGTCGGGTGTATAGGGTTAGTCAGGTGTAGACCTATGCATTGCAGTATCGGGTGTATAGGGTTAGTCAGGTGTAGACCTATGCATTGCAGTGTCGGGTGTATAGGGTTAGTCAGGTGTAGACCTATGCAGTGCAATGTCGGGTGTATAGGGTTAGTCATGTGTAGACCTATGCAGTGCAGTGTCGGGTGTATAGGGTTAGTCAGGTGTAGACCTATGCAGTGCAGTGTCGGGTGTATAGGGTTATGTAATTTCCAACCTAACTACCAGTACTTATGAGTTATGAGGATGAGAGAGAGAGAGAGAGAGAGAGAGAGAGAGAGAGAGAGAGAGAGAGAGAGAGAGAGAGATGTGGTGAGAGTGAGAAGTGTGAGGACCGGTTGTAAAGGAGGGAGCGAGTGGGTTATGAGGAAAGGGTGGGGAGTTGTTAGAAAAGGGTCAGGGATTGTGAGGATGGTGAGGGAGTTCCCAGCATGGAATGAGAGGTTGTGAGGAGGTAATGAGAGGCTGTGAGGAGGTAATGAGAGGCTGTGAGGAGGGAACGAGGGCTTGCTGTAAGTGGCTGTTGCGTTTCGCAAGGGCGGTGAGAAGTTATGAGGAGGGACATGTGAGTTAGTGTGAGTAGTCAGTCGCGAAGCTCCGATGAGTATAAGATGGCAGTGACTGTGAGGACCCTGGCAACCAACCGTGTTGCCAGGCGGGTATACGCATCCCCGGCAACCAAATATGACACTTGACACACGATCACAGGAAGTTAAGAGCTGAGGAGAGCGGAGCTGACACCCTGGCAAGCAACACCTGCCACCTGAGAACACGAAGAAGGCCAGTGAGGCGGGTATGGGACCTGGCAACCAACTCTCCCAGCTGAGCACACACACACACACACACACACACACACACACACACACACACACACACACACACACACACACACACACGGCGAGAGGGATATGGTTGTATCATCGAAATTCCCACTCCAGAGGAAGCCATCCTTTCCCTGCTACTGACTGTAGAGCGTAGCCTTGGAGCTCCAAGGGGGTACTGAGAAGGATGTCATGGGATGACAGTATCGCAGGTGAAACACACTGTGATGGAACGTATCAGCCATGGTCATCCTCCAGCAATGACACTCTTACCTACACCCACACCTGGGCTTCACCTTTTCACGGTGTGGTGGACTCGCGCGTCTGTTGGTATTAACGGATATTCCATTATTGACGGTTTTCGTGATGGGTTAGTCCAGGTTGCCCCGTCCCTGCTCAGCAGTGGTTCATGGAATAGGAGCGAGAGCGCAGCATGCTGACGCCAGGAACAGACGGAGAAATGGCCTCATATGCTTACAGTCACCCTATAGTTGTCATGTATAGGGCCGAAACCACAGCTCCCTATCCACAGCCAGGTCCCACAGACCATGACGGGGTTTGACCCTGGCCACTTCATATGCCCTGGTTCAGGCCTTTAACAGCACATCGCCCCGTGTATATCACATCGCTCTAATTAGCTCTATCGCATGCATGCCTCACACCTGCTCCTCTAACCAAAACCCGCGCATTCGCCTCCCCCGACCACCCCATTCATAAACAAATCAAACAGCCATGGCGACATCACACACCCCTGCCGCAACCTCGCTTTTACGTGAAACCACTCATCCTCCTCTCTTCCAACTCGCACTCACGTCTTCCTCTCTCGATAAAAACTTCTCACTGCTTCTAGTACCTCTCCTTCCACACCATATATTCGTAACACCTTCAACAGAGCATCTCTGTCGACCCTTTCACACACTTTCTGTAGATCCATAAGTTCCACCTACAAATTCTTCTCTTACACGCACACACACACACACACACACACACACACACACACACACACACACACACACACACACACATTCCTCAAAGCAAACACCTGATCCGTGCATTTCTCTGCCACTCCTGACGCCACAGTGTCCCTCCCAAGTCTAATATTAACTTCGTGCATTCTACAACCTTCTCAATCACAACTCTCCCATACAACTTACCATCATAGACTGTAAGAGACGCCGAGGCTGTCGACCGTGTATATATATATATATGGCAGCCACAAGGGGGATTGCGCTTTGGAACAAGGTTGTATGGTGTAGAACCAAGTGGTTCCCTTGAGCAGCCACCTCCCCCCTGAGACCTGGGGACACTGACGGACCGACTTATAAAGGCTTCGCTGATTGGTGGAAGATATCAGCACTCGGGCCACAAATATGGCGGACCAGTCCCTGGAATCAAAACAATATTGATATTTCCCAGGTTGAATAGGGATAAAAAAAAAGAAAATAAGGAGTATTGATAAATTCTCGCCCTTTCTGAGATTATTGAGAATAATAATAGTAATAATAATAAGGCCCAGTCCTCTGTTCTTAACGCTACCTCGCTAACGCGGGAAATGGCGAATAGTTTAAAAGAAAAAAAAGAAAATAATAATAATAATAATAATAATAATAATAATAATAATAATGATGATGATGATAATAAAAATAATAATAATGATAATGATAATAATAATATTAATGATAATAATCATGATAATGATAATGATGATAATATCAATAATGAAAATGATAATGATAATGACAATAGCAATGATGATTATAATGATGATTGTCATAATGACAATAATGATATTAGTAGTAGTAGTTCATGTAATATTATCATTATTATTATTATTATTATTATTATTATTATCATTATTATTATCATTATCATTATTATTATTATTATTAATATTATCATCATAAGCAGTGAGGAAGAGTTACCGTTGATGGTTTGCACTGTCTTGCACCTGGGGGCCATATACGCGCGCGTGTGTGGTCATGTCTTGTGTGCCGCGCCTGTCTGTGTGTGTGAGGAGGACGCGCCCCGCCCATGGCTTCCCATGACCCCACTCAACACCCAGGGTGACCTCGTCAATACCAGGAAAAATAAACCACTGCTGCTTGAAGGTCAGGCTCGATTATTTCCCAAGGCCGACGTCTGGGAGGGACACACACACACACACACACACACACACACACACACACACACACACACACACACCGCTCGGCCAAAATACTGTAAAATGTTTGTCGCTAGCAAGGTTAGAGGAAGAAGACGTCTTGTCCAATACACACACACACACACACACACACACACACACACACACACACACACACACACACACACTCACACTTACACACACTTACACACAATATCTTTTATTGATTGTATAAATCGAGGCAAAAATTAATTTCCCAGCTTCTCGCGTCTGCATTGGCGCCTTACCGCGTCCTTATGTGTTGTCTGAGGTTGAACCATGCGCTCGTGGTAAGACTTGTGGAGGTGTTGACGAACATGCACAGTATTAGATGGGTCATTCGTGCGCGTCATGCACCGGGACGATGAGGGAGAAGGCTAACAGAGCAGAGTGGCTATGTTATAGAGTTAGCGTGAGGGAGAAGGCTAACAGAGCAGAGTGGCTATGTTATAGAGTGAGATAGCTTGAGGGAGAAGGCTAACAGAGCAGAGTGGCTATGTTATAGAGTGAGTTAGCGTGAGGGAGAAGGCTAACAGAGCAGAGTGGCTATGTTATAGAGTTAGCGTGAGGGAGAAGGCAAACAGAGCAGAGTGGCTATGTTATAGAGTTAGCGTAAGGGAGAAGGCTAACAGAGCAGAGTGGCTGTGTTATAGAGTGAGTTAGCGTGAGGGAGAAGGCTAACAGAGCAGAGTGGCTGTGTTATAGAGTGAGTTAGCGTGAGGGAGAAGGCTAACAGAGCAGAGTGGCTATGTTATAGAGTTAGCGTGAGGGAGAAGGCTAACAGAGCAGAGTGGCTGTGTTATAGAGTGGGTTAGCGTGAGGGAGAAGGCTAACAGAGCAGAGTGGCTGTGTCATAAACTGAGTTAGCGTGAGGGAGAAGGCAAACAGAGCAGAGTGGCTGTGTTATAGACTGAGTTAGCGTGAGGGAGAAGGCTAACAGAGCAGAGTGGCTGTGTTATAGAGTGAGTTAGCGTGAGGGAGAAGGCTAACAGAGCAGAGTGGCTGTGTTATAGAGTGAGTTAGTGTGAGGGAGAAGGCTAACAGAGCAGAGTGGCTGTGTTATAGAGTGGGTTAGCGTGAGGGAGAACGCTAACAGAGCAGAGTGGCTGTGTCATAAACTGAGTTAGCGTGAGGGAGAAGGCAAACAGAGCAGAGTGGCTATGTTATAGAGTTAGCGTGAGGGAGAAGGCTAACAGAGCAGAGTGGCTGTGTTATAGAGTTAGTTAGCGTGAGGGAGAAGGCTAACAGAGCAGAGTGGCTGTGTTATAGAGTTAGCGTGAGGGAGAAGGCTAACAGAGCAGAGTGGCTATGTTATAGAGTGAGATAGCTCGAGGGAGAAGGCAAACAGAACAGAGTGGCTATGTTATAGAGTGACTTAGCGTGAGGGAGAAGGCTAACAGAGCAGAGTGGCTGTGTTATAGAGTGAGATAGCTTGAGGGAGAAGGCAAACAGAGCAGAGTGGCTATGTTATAGAGTTAGCGTGAGGGAGAAGGCTAACAGAGCAGAGTGGCTGTGTTATAGAGTGAGTTAGCGTGAGGGAGAAGGCTAACAGAGCAGAGTGGCTGTGTCATAAACTGAGTTAGCGTGAGGGAGAAGGCTAACAGAGCAGAGTGGCTATGTTATAGAGTGAGATAGCTTGAGGGAGAAGGCTAACAGAGCAGAGTGGCTGTGTTATAGAGTGAGTTAGTGTGAGGGAGAAGGCTAACAGAGCAGAGTGTCTGTGTCATAGAGGAGAGAGAGAGAGAGAGAGAGAGAGAGAGAGAGAGAGAGAGAGAGAGAGTGTGTTAGCGTGACAGGCATACATGTAGCGGAGTGGTGAGAGGGGGAAGGCGTGGTTCGAGAGGTGACACAATCTTCTTCCTCACTGGTATATTGGAAAGGAGGACAGTGGGATGAGACAGTGCTCTGTACTGAAGCGTGTTGACGGTGTGACCGTATGTGGCCAAGGATCATTAGCCGATCCTTGACATAAAGGACTGTAAGGTGGCAGTTCATCACGAGGCAGGAGGGCAAATCATGGGAGGGAGGGATAAAGGGCTGTGTCGTTGAGGATTGAAGGGGAAAAAGGAAGGAAGAATCCTGGATTCTGCAGGAGAATCATACCGGACCCGAGGCATCAACATGAAGGGTGAGGTGGTATGGGAGGGAGGGTGGTATACAGCGTTGTAGGGAGAGGAGGAGGAGCAGCAGGAGGAGGAGCAGCAGCAGCAGGAGGAGGAGGAGCAGCAGCAGCAGGAGGAGGAGGAGCAACAGCAGGAGGAGGAGCAGCAGCAGGAGGAGGAGGAGGAAGAGGAGGAGCAGCAGCAGCAGGAGGAGGAGGAGCAGCAGCAGCAGGAGGAGGAGAGCAGCAGCAGGAGGAGGAGAGCAGCAGCAGGAGGAGAGGAGGAGAGGAGAGGGGAGGAGGAAAGAGAGGAGAGGGGGAGGAGGAGAGAAGCGGGGAAGAGGGGAGGGGAGGGGGATTTAGAGAAGGAAAGGGGGGGTTTGCCCCCAAAGTTTTGGGGGGTGAAGGGATGTGATAGGGGGAGAAGAGAGGAAAAGAGAGTGAAAGATGGGAATGAGAAAACTGTGGGGGGAGTTTGGGGTATGGGGATAAGGGTGTTAGAGTTTTTGGGATGGGGAGTGTTAGAGTTTTTGGATGAGGGAGTGTTAGAGTATGTGGAAAGGGGTGTTAAGTATGTGGAGAGGGGTTGTTAAAAATTTGGATGAGGAGTGTTAGATAGTGGATGAGGGGTTTTAGATATGTGGATGAGGAATGTTAGACTATGTGGATGAAGGAGTGTTAGAGTATGTGGATGAGGGAGTGTTAGAGTATGTGGATGAGGGAGTGTTAGAGTATGTGGATGAGGGAGTGTTAGAGTATGTGGATGAGGGAGTGTTAGAGTATGTGGATGAGTGTGTTAGAGTATGTGGATGAGGAGTGTTAGAGTATGTGGATGAGGGAGTGTTAGAGTATGTGGATGAGGGAGTGTTAGAGTATGTGGATGAGGGAGTGTTAGAGTATGTGGATGAGGGAGTGTTAGAGTATGTGGATGAGGAGTGTTAGAGTATGTGGATGAAGGAGTGTTAGAGTATGTGGATGAGGGAGTGTTAGAGTATGTGGATGAGGGAGTGTTAGAGTATGTGGATGAGGGAGTGTTAGAGTATGTGGATGAGGGAGTGTTAGAGTATGTGGATGAGGGAGTGTTAGAGTATGTGGATGAGGGAGTGTTAGAGTATGTGGATGAGGGAGTGTTAGAGTATGTGGATGAGGGAGTGTTAGAGTATGTGGATGAGGGAGTGTTAGAGTATGTGGATGAGGGAGTGTTAGACTATGTGGATGAGGGAGTGTTAGAGTATGTGGATGAGGGAGTGTTAGAGTATGTGGATGAGGAGTGTTAGAGTATGTGGATGAGGGAGTGTTAGAGTATGTGGATGAGGGAGTGTTAGACTATGTGGATGAGAGAGTGTTAGAGTATGTGGATGAGAGTGTGTTAGAGTATGATGATGAGACTGTGTTAGAGTATATGGATGAGAGTGTATTAGAATATATGGACGAGAGTGTGTTAGAGTATGTGGATGAGAGTGTGTTAGGGTATGTGGATGAGAGTGTGTTAGAGTATGTGGATGACAGTGTATTAGAGTACGTTAATGAGAGAATGTTAGAGTGTGTGGATGACAATGTATTAGAGTACGTTAATGAGAGAATATCAAGAGTGTGTGGATGACAATGTATTAGAGTACGTTAATGAGAGAATGTTAGAGTGTGTGGATGACAATGTATTAGAGTACGTTAATGAGAGAATGTTAGAGTGTGTGGATGACAATGTATTAGAGTACGTTAATGAGAGAATGTTAGAGTGTGTGGATGACAATGTATTAGAGTATGTTAATGAGAGAATGTTAGAGTGTGTGGATGACAATGTATTAGAGTAAGTTAATGAGAGAATGTTAAGAGTGTGTGGATGACAATGTATTAGAGTACGTTAATGAGAGAATATCAAGAGTGTGTGGATGAGGGTGTGTTACCATCACGAATATGTCTTGGCCTCCGTGAATCGTCTTCAGTTACTGAGAAGCAGGTGGACCTGTGTGTCTACGTGGGGAGCTACTGTTGGCTGGGAGCAATGCTTATTGGACCATGTCATCTGCAGAGGAGGGTGGTCTGTTGTGGTCTGTTGTGGGAGTGTCATGGCTCCATGTTGGTTAGGTTAGGGTGGTCTGTTGTGGTCTGTTGTGGGAGTGTCATGGCTCCATGTTGGTTAGGACACCTTCTTTAGGAATTAAGGTTTCCTCTTAAGATCTTACACACACTTACACACACACACACACACACACACACTCGTTATGTACGTGGTCCTTGTGTATGGTTCGTTCAAGTTGTTACTGTTAGGTGGCACGTTTACCTCGCCGTGAATGGTAGTTGGGTAGTTAAGCTGTGGACGGAGGGGGAAAGACAGTGATTGCTTGGTAGTTTGAACTTGTGGTTGTAAGAGAGCAAGTGGTAGTCTGGTAGTTTTTGATTCTTGGGCAGTTATGTGAACTGCTGCTCACTGTGGAGCTAAACTCTTATTGGCTGATGACCCGTTCATGATGAGTGGTTCTCTCCACCCGGAGGTGGGTGGTGGCATCGAACCAGGGAGGAGGTGAGGAGTGTGGAGCACCTGGAGGCATCACGAACCTAAGGGTCGCCCACCTCCGTGTTCCTGAAGGAGACAGGTGAAGTAGGGCAGGTGTGGTCCGTGGGATTACGAGTCCGGCGCTGTAGTGGAGCAGCTTGGGGTCTGTCTCTCTGTCTATCTGTCTGTCTCTCTCTCTCTCTGCAATGCAGCAGCTGGGGGGGTCTATCTCTCTCTCTCTCTCTGCAGTGAAGCAGTTTGGGGGCCTGTCCCTCTCTCTCTCTCTCTGCCGTGGAGCACCTGGGGGTCTGTCCCTCTCTCTCTCTCTCTGCCGTGGAGCACCTGGGGGTCTGTCCCTCTCTCTCTCTCTGCAGTGGAGAAGCTGGGGGTCTGTCCCTCTCTCTCTCTCTGCAGTGGAGAAGCTGGGGGTCTGTCCCTCTCCCTCTCTCTCTCTCCCTCCCCAGTGTCGACCAGAGGACGAGGCACTGTGTGGAGGACGCCCTTGAGGAGGCGCAGTGTATAGGGAAGGCCACAGGTCGAGAGAGGGTTGGTGTAATGTGGGGGAGATGAGGGATGGATACTCCTTACTTGGGGATAGGAAGGGATTGATGGATTGGGCGTTCGTTGAAGGGATTGATGGATTGGGCGTTCGTTGAAGGGATTGATGGATTGGGCGTTCGTTGTAGGGATTGATGGATTGGGCGTTCGTTGTAGGGATTGATGGATTGGGCGTTCGTTGAAGGGATTGATGGATTGGGCGTTCGTTGTAGGGATTGATGGATTGGGCGTTCGTTGTAGGGATTGATGGATTGGGCGTTCGTTGAAGGGATTGATGGATTGGGCGTTCGTTGAAGGGATTGATGGATTGGGCCTTCGTTGTAGGGATTGATGGATTGGGCGTTCGTTGAAGGGATTGATGGATTGGGCCTTCGTTGTAGGGATTGATGGATTGGGCGTTCGTTGTAGGGATTGATGGATTGGGCGTTCGTTGTAGGGATTGATGGATTGGGCGTTCGTTGTAGGGATTGATGGATTGGGCGTTCGTTGAAGGGATTGATGGATTGGGCCTTCGTTGTAGGGATTGATGGATTGGGCGTTCGTTGAAGGGATTGCTGGATTGGGCGTTCGTTGTAGGGATTGATGGATTGGGCGTTCGTTGTAGGGATTGATGGATTGGGCGTTCGTTGAAGGGATTGATGGATTGGGCGTTCGTTGTAGGGATTGATGGATTGGGCGTTCGTTGTAGGGATTGATGGATTGGGCGTTCGTTGAAGGGATTGATGGATTGGGCGTTCGTTGAAGGGATTGATGGATTGGGCCTTCGTTGTAGGGATTGATGGATTGGGCGTTCGTTGAAGGGATTGATGGATTGGGCCTTCGTTGTAGGGATTGATGGATTGGGCGTTCGTTGTAGGGATTGATGGATTGGGCGTTCGTTGTAGGGATTGATGGATTGGGCGTTCGTTGTAGGGATTGATGGATTGGGCGTTCGTTGAAGGGATTGATGGATTGGGCCTTCGTTGTAGGGATTGATGGATTGGGCGTTCGTTGAAGGGATTGCTGGATTGGGCGTTCGTTGTAGGGATTGATGGATTGGGCGTTCGTTGTAGGGATTGATGGATTGGGCGTTCGTTCGTTCGTGTCTTGGTTGTGCCTGACATATAGACTGTCTTCTTCGGCATTCATGACGTCATGCTTTCGCAGTTCATTTCTTGTGTCCTAGTCAAGGAAGTATGTCATTTCATTAGCGAATTTCGGAACAGTTTCAGTTTATTTCAAGTTTGAGCAGTGTTCACGTATGGACGATAAGTGTATGAGGTAATTCGTATCGATTTCAGCCCAGTGTGCGCTGTATCGTTTTCTCATGTTGGTTTGCTGAAGTGAATTACAAACATTATAATTTATTTTCTTTTTTGTTTTTTTCCTATATCACACTCGATTGGAACATGTGCATTGGTTGGAACACTGTGTGTGTGTTGGTCATTTGTCCCCTGCTAACATATTGTGTGTTTGTGTTTCTTACGATGCCTAATACTTCCCAGAGAACTTTAGTTCAATGGTCATTTGTGGGACAGAGATCCTAGACAGGGGCTTACACACCTGGCATCAGTCAGGAAGAACAGGTGTCAGTTGAAAGCGTGTGGCGAAGAAGGTGTGCGGAGACAGATGCATGACCGGGAATCCACATGAACTGTTCTGCTGTAGAGTGGATGGTGTCTTGCTGGACGGAGCCGGATACACACGAGAAGAAGGGATCCGTAGAGAATACACCTTTGGTCCTTAGAATCCATAGGGTGTAGGCAGGGAAAGCAGGATCCAGTACCTTATACCGGGTTCAGTGTGAGAACGGAACGGTTTCAGCAGAACAGGCAAAGGCGATCAGCAGGAGAACAAGCAGATGTCGAAAGGAAGACGCTGTTCTGGACATGATTCACAGGACCTGGAATCAGAAGGTGTTTTTGTCCATGGTCAACAAGAGATGGTGTTATGTTGTAGACGATGTGCTGGGAATAGGTTCAGATATACCAGGCAGCTCAGGTAGATGCTCTTGACAGGCAGGCCAGAGAGGATTGGATCCTATCCGGGAGCGGCGGCGTCAGTGGGCTGAGGAAAACAGCCATCTTTGTTGAGGGCGGAGGCGGGTCTTGCACGGCCCTGGCGCACAAGGCCTGTACAGAGAACGGCTATCAATCATCGTCCGCTTATTTGTCCTGCAGGGTAGCTAGCTGGGTCTTAGCCTGACCCGAGGATGTACGGGGGAAGAGAGAGAGAGAGAGAGAGAGAGAGAGAGAGAGAGAGAGAGAGAGAGAGAGAGAGAGAGAGAGAGAGAGAGAGAGAGAGAGAGAGGTTCTGTTTAACAAGATGATCATGTCCAGCGGTGTGATGAGGCGTGATGCCCAACACCGAGTCACTCAGTGATCACTTCAGCCTGGATAAGTCTCACACACTCAGACAACAACAACAGAGTGTCTGCAGCCACGTGCGTTTATACCAACGCGCTCCTCAACTCTCTTTCCTTAAAGGTTGTATCTTAAGATCTTGTTATATTACGTAGTGACAAGACATACCATGAGGAACTATGTATAATGATTGGCAACGGATGAGCGTGAATCAGATAAGAGGAGTAGATGAGGATTATAACGTATTTAGGTAAGGCTCTGTTTAAATCTACGATTAAAGTTGTATGGTATGTGGTATGCGGGAAGTGGGATGTGGAGGTATATGAGCGAGGGTAATGGATGGTGGAATGAGAAAAGTTAAATGACTAGTGAAATATAAAAAGGATTTGCATTGCGAGCAGTTGGGAGGGGTACAAAACAAAAGCGGCAGGAGGTCAAGAGAAAGGTATGGGGGGCTGTAAAAGAGGACAATTGGCGGATGGGATGAGAGTGTATCGGACACCTTGAGGTAAAAGAAGTCGATGTTTTCGAACCAGGTGAACAGTGTGTCGAGAACAAGAGAACAGATGGGGCGACAGTGACGAGAACAAATTGGAAGACTAGCAACAGACAAAGAATATTCTGAAGGACTGTTGAATGTCTTAGATGATAGGGTGGGAGGCGTGTTTTGTTTGGGTTGAGTGGCATGCGGAGTGAGAGAGCTTCGACGGATGTTATGGTAAGGAAAGGTTGGAATGTCTAGGATTGCACATGAGTTTCGCAAGAATGGGGAGATACTCGGGCTACTTGATGTTCGTATGGCCCAAGATGCCTGAGGACTGCGAAAAATACATTCACAGTGACCTTGTATAAGGGCAAGAGAGATAGAAATAAAAGTTTGAACTACAGAGGTATGAGTCTGTTGAGTATTACTGGTGAGGTGTTTTGAGAGAGTGGTGATTGAGAGGGTGGTGTGGCACGCACGGAGAATCTCATTAGAGACGAACAATGTGGCTTGAGGAGTGGCAGAGGGTGTGTGGATCAGGTATTTGCTTTGAGCAATGTCTGTGTGAGATAGACTTAGAGACACAAAGGGATTTTAGCGTTCGGCACCTGAAAAAATAAGTCAATAGGACTGACAAAGATACCTTGTGGAAGGTGCTAAAACTATACCAGGTAGTCAGGAAAGAAGTGCTGGGACGAATTTTTACCAGCAGAGGAAGGCAGGCATGTGTGCGAGTAGGAAGAGAGGAGGTAACGATGGGTCGTCCTCGTTAAGGGTTAGGCATCTCCATGGCTGTTTAGACTGTTCGCGGACGAGGTGTTGAGGAAGGTAAATGGAGATCTTGGAGCAAGGGGCACCTCTACAATATGCTGGAGTTTAGGAGTTTGGGAGTTATCTGGGTGGAGAATCAGTTGCTGTCTGCTGATGACGCGGCTCTGGTGGCAGACTCCAGAGACAGACTCCAGGAGCTGGTGTCAGAGTTTCGGAGAGTGTGTGAACGGATAGAGCTAAGAGTTTACGTGGAGAGGCGGGTTCGAGTGTAAGTTGAAGTGGGGAGAACCTGTGGGATGTGGAGTGTTTTGAACGTCTGGGGAGTGACAGTAGCACCGAATGGAACCATTAGAACTGAAGCGAGTCATATGAGCTGATGCCTTGTGTACATCAAGAAGTGTGTGGATGGAGACATCAGGATCTGCTTGGGTAAAGGTGATATGTTTGAAGGTATTGTAGCCTCAGCAATGTTGTGTGATGTGAATCTTGGGCCCTAAACGTGAAGGAAAGGAAGAGGGGGGTGGATGTGTTCGATAGCAAGTACCTGAGGAAGATGTATGGTATGAGACGGTGCAGTTGCGTTAGGAATGGCAGTGCCAGAAGGGAGTTGTGGCGGTAAATGCAGTCTGACAAAGAGGACTGGCCAAGGGGTGTTGAAGAGGTTAGGAGTCTTCCAGAGGATGAGGGAAGAGAGAAGGAATAGGAGGATATATATGTCAGAAGTGGAGGGGACAAAGGGGATAGAGAGACAAGAGCCGAAAAGATAGGGGAAAAAAAAAAAAGAAAAGGCTTTCGGGTATCGGGGCCATAACATTCAAGGGAGAGAGAGAGGCGTGCATTAGATAGAATATTGGATCGACGTGATATATGAGGGGCGATGTGCCGTTAGCTGGAGGCAGAAGGGTAGAAGAATCAACGAATATAAACCAGAGGGTTTGTAGGGCTTAGGTGTGGATGGTAAGCTCTGGTTTTGGTATTGTATAAATAACACGATGACACTGGGTGTGTGCGAATGAAGCCATTGGTCCATTGTTCCTGACGCTCCCTCGCTAAGGAGGGAATTATTATTATGTTGTTATCATGAAGGACGAAGTTGATACGTTCGCTCGACAGCGTGAGGACCAGGTACCAGGACCAGGTACCAGGACCAGGTACCAGAGCCAAGTATACCAGGAACAGGTACCAGGTACCAGGACCAGGTACCGAAACCAGGTACCAGGACAAGGTACCGAAACCAGGTATCAGGACCACTGCCAGGACCAGGCACCAGGACCAGGCACCAGGACCACTACCAGGACCAGGCACCAGGACCAGGTACCAGGTACCAGGACCAGGTACCAGAATCAGGTACCAGAACCAGGTACCAGAACCAGGCACCAAGACCAGGTACCAGAACCAGGCACCAGAACGACTACCAAGACCAGGTACCAGGACCAGGTATACCAGGTACCAGGGCCAGGTACCGGAACCAGGCACCAGGACCAGATGGTACAACACCTCGCCAGTGGTGTACCACCCAGGCGCCCCCACCACATCGGTCAGGCACCACCAGACCCATTACGACGACTCCCATTCCCACCCACACACCTGGGCGCCAGGAACGAAATCATGACGTGATACAGATGCAGATGAGGTAAGGTTGCGGACGGCCGCTGGCTTAGGCCAGGAGAACCTATAGCCATGATCAAGCCCGAGTCTGATGTTAGGGTAAGAATAATTTCTTTTTTTACGTTGAGACGGCACGGGCAGCTGAGGCCCTAATCAAGGCCATCCCATTAACGATATATATATATATATACATATATACTGATATATTTCTTGTCTCCCCTGATAATG
This sequence comes from Panulirus ornatus, assembly GCF_036320965.1. Classification (NCBI taxonomy): domain Eukaryota; kingdom Metazoa; phylum Arthropoda; class Malacostraca; order Decapoda; family Palinuridae; genus Panulirus; species Panulirus ornatus. Next base: position 15,719,376 of record NC_092278.1, read on the forward strand.
TGATTATTACACGAAAGTGCACTTGGGAACTTATCGTGATGTATACTGATATATTTCTTGTGTCTCCCCTGATAATGTGATTATTACACGAAAGTGCACTTGGGAACTTAATCGTGTTTCGTTTCTCCGTGGACTCATCCTAGCCTGAGCCAGGTACCCATTTCATCGACCAACCCTTTGGGGTGGATGAACAGCTGGGTTGACTGTGGACCGACTGCCGTGTCCAGGACTCGAGCCAATGCGCTCGACCCTGAGGGGGAGGGGGCGCCCGTGAATGCGTCACGCTCACCGCTACGTCACGGGAGGTCCATAAATTACTTTTAAGTGTAGTTGACCTCGGGGTCATAATCACGAGGTCATCTACACTCGTTCTGACACAGCAGTTCGAACACGGCCTCCCCCACTGTGCTTGGGGTCACTTAATTTAACCACACGCCAAAAAAATAGAAAAGAAAATGTGTGGATTCAACACCTCTATTTACTCGTCTGGCCAGAACGTCCCTCCTTGCTCTGTACACACGCTGGATGGATGCCAGTGAATGGCGTAGCCAAGTGGCTGGAGGAGCATGGAGGGACGTAGCCCCGCTTGCGATGTGTTACCCCAGACGGAACCCAACTGTCTATAGTGTTTACTCGCAGGCCTGGCTGTGAAGACATCCCAGACTGCTTCGTCACATATCCAAACATGTTGATGAAATGGTTGAGGAAAATCTTCCCTCTGGTTCATGAACTTGATGATTTGCTCCTCACTACCACCTCCTACGTTTCGTATGTTCGTCTTATTCGCTCCTCACGACCATCTCGTACGTTTCGTATGTTCGTCTCATTCATGACTCCTCGTTGTGGATTCATTTCCACACAGTAAACAAGAACCTTCACACTGCGTTTCCTGTCTCTCGTTGAGTTTACGAGCTTTCATCTCATCGTCAGCTCCTGCTGCAATAGAGCGATCAGTTGCGTAAATCTTATTTGCGTAAACCAACTCGGGCCTCGACTGTGACCTCGACCTTAGAGATGTTTGAGGGTAGGATTCTTACAGGCAAGACCAGAAGGTGTATCAAGTTGTGTTTGAGGAAGTATTCGTCCTCTGTCCTTAAATCTATCGCAGACTGACCACTATAACTTTAGTTCAAGGTCGTACCTCCAGCACCTGGGCCTGTTTACAGTAGACCTGTCGTGTGGGAAGACTCTCTCTGACCTGGTATTGCCAGGCTGTGAAATTTGGCTTCGTTCTCGTGTCCCTCCCACACCTCATGACTCCTCTTCCTTTAAGGGTTAGGTTTACGAACACCTGTGAGGCCCTGATCAACTTCTCTGTGCGTTTTAATAACGCTAGTTTGTTTTCAAACGAGATGGCAGTATGTGGGCCACATCAGTCACTTTAGAGATACATATATATATATATATATATATATATATATATATATATATATATATATATATATATATATATATATATATATATATATACATACGTGAGATGCATATATGTATACGAGGCACAGAGTATAACCGGTATTGTGTAAGATGACTACGGTGAGAGACAGCAGATGATATAGGAATATGGTAGATTACTGAAGAGTTAGTTACTGGTGTTCAAACAGGTGGTTAGAGTAGAGACAGTCATTAAGTGATCATACAAGCCCTAGCTTATCATCCTGGACCACCACATCCTGCCAGGGAGGAGCGTAAATGGTGAGTCGTGAGTGTGTTCGTTGACAGAACCCGACATTAATGACAGATCTAAGCCTTCATTATCAAGATGGGGAACACTTAAACTTTCAGAAGCTCATTTTCCTGAGTATTTTTTACTTATATAAACGCCCTCTCATATATACCTCAAGTATATAGCTATATATTTACATATATGCGAACATATCTGTGTACCTGAATAGGTAATTAAGCACAAAGTTGCTCAAATATTGCAGACGCTACGCCTCGAGACAGCCTGGGGCTTGTGCCCAGCTGCTAACCCGGATTTACCCGCCGACATCAACGTGGCATTTAACTGAAAGGGAGAAACGAGTGTTGTGTTGGCCAGGGCCAGCCTCGTGCTGAGGGGCCTCACCCACAAGAGGCGCCCAGAAACGCCCGCTCGATCTGCGTCCTGGCGTGTCTCGCTCTCTGGGGCGACGTCTTAACGTATCTCGGTTTCTGGGACGTCTGCGTCCTGACGTTTCTCGCTCTCTGGGACGTATACGTCCTGGCGTGTCTCGCTCTCTGGGACGTCTGCGTCCCGACGTGTCTCGCTCTCTGGGACGTCTACGTCCTGGCGTGTCTCGCTCTCCGGGACGTCTGCGTCCTGATGTGTCTCGCTCTCTGGGACGTCTGCGTCCCGACGTGTGTCTCGCTCTCTGGGACGTCCGCGTCCTGACGTGTCTCGCTCTCTGGGACGTCTACGTCCTGGCGTGTCTCGCTTTCTGGGACGTCTGCGTCCTGGCGTGTCTCGCTCTCTGGGACCTCTGCGTCCCGACGTGTTTCGCTCTCTGGGACGTCTGCGTCCTGACGTGTCTCGCTCTCTGGGACGTCTACGTCCTGGCGTGTCTCGCTCTCTGGGACGTCTGCGTCCTGACGTGTCTCGTTCTCTGGGGCGACGTCTTAACGTATCTCGGTCTCTGGGACCTCTGCGTCCCAACGTGTTTCGCTCTCTGGGACGTCTACGTCCTGACGTGTCTCGCTCTCTGGGACGTCTACGTTCTGGCGTGTCTCGCTCTCTGGGACGTCTGCGTCCCGACGTGTCGTCTCCGTTAAGGAAGTCGTCTCTGTTCTCAACACAGGACGTTGGATATACCATAACAGACCATTCTACGTAGAGGCAGTGGAATGTTTCGCAGTCTTCCACATCACATACACTTCTGCTGTGAGTGTCGTGTTCGTATGCCATAATGATACCGACGTGTGTTTTGATTTCTTCATGCAAGTCATTGATGCTGACCACGAACACCATTGGTCCCAAAACCCAGTCCTTGTGGAACTCCACATTAAAACACCATCATTGATCTAATCACCCTTCCCACTGAAGACTCCTTCCTTCGATCCACCTTTTCCATTCCACAATGAATTTTTTCCACCTGCTTCCTTCCTTTTTACCGACATCTCGTCTTACGACACCGTATAGAATGCCTTTGTAAAAAGCCATATCAGTATTATCCACCCAAAACCCCTTTTTTTTTACCATGATTTTTATGGATTATGACATAGGAATGTGTTAGGCTCATAATTCATGATCTTTCACCCTTAAATCTACATTGGTCATTATTCTGGATTGAATTTACTTAAGACGTTTTAGTGTATTTTCCTCATTTTCTTTTCTGATTATTATTCATAGTATGGTACTTAGTGCTCAAGTCATTTTGACCTGCTCCCTCATAATGATCTTCTTCATTAAGATACAATCCCTCATATGAGCTTCAGTAAGATAGGCTCCCTCATTTATGATCTTCCTATTTAAGATGTCCTCCCTCATTAATACCTGTTCCCTCGGTATGATATTCCTCATTAAGATATTCTCCCTCGATGTGGTCTTCCTCATTAAGATATTCTCCCTCATTATGATCTTCCTCATCAAGATATTCTTCCTCATTAAGATATTCTCCCTCATGAAGATCTTCCTCATCAAGATATTCTTCCTCATTAAGATATTCTCCCTCATTAGGATCTTCCTTATTAAGACATTTTCCCTCGCAGTAAGATCTTCCTCATCAAGATATTCTTCCTCATTAAGATATTCTCCCTCATGAAGATCTTCCTCATCAAGATATTCTTCCTCATTAAGATATTCTCCCTCATTAGGATCTTCCTTATTAACACATTTTCCCTCGCAGTAAGATCTTCCTCATCAAGATATTCTTCCTCATTAAGATATTCTCCCTCATAATGAGATACTCCCTCAGTGTTTCCCTCATCATCCCAGCGTTTCCCCTCATCATCCCAGTGTTCCCCTCATCATCCCAGTGTTTCCCCTCATCATCCCAGTGTTTCCCCTCATCATCCTAGTGTTTCCCCTCATCATCCCAGTGTTTCCCCTCATCATTCCAGTGTTTCCCCTCATCATCCCAGTGTTCCCCTCATCATCCCAGTGTTTCCCCTCATCACCCCAGTGTTTCCCCTCATCACCCCAGTGTTTCCCCTCATCACCCCAGTGTTTCCCCTCATTCCAATGTTCCCCTCATCATCCCAGTGTTTCCCCTCATCATCCCAGTGTTTCCCCTCATCATCCCAGTGTTTCCTCTCATCACCCCAGTGTTCCCCTCATCATCCCAGTGTTTCCCCTCATCATCCCAGTGTTCCCTCATCATCCCAGTGTTTCCCCTCATCACCCCAGTGTTTCCCCTCATCACCCCAGTGTTCCCCTCATCACCCCAGTGTTTCCCCTCATCATCCCAGTGTTTCCCCTCATCATCCCAGTGTTTCCCCTCATCATCCCAGTGTTTCCCCTCATCACCCCAGTGTTCCCCTCATCATCCCAGTATTTCCCCTCATCATCCCAGTGTTTCCCCTCATCATCCCAGTGTTTCCCCTCATCATCCCAGTGTTCCCCTCATCATCCCAGTGTTTCCCCTCATCATCCCAGTGTTTCCCCTCATCATCCCAGTGTTTCCCCTCATCACCCCAGTGTTCCCCTCATCATCCCAGTGTTTCCCCTCATCATCCCAGTGTTTCCCCTCATCATCCCAGTGTTCCCCTCATCATCCCAGTGTTCCCCTCATCATCCCAGTGTTTCCCCTCATCACCCCAGTGTTTCCCCTCATCACCCCAGTGTTCCCCTCATCATCCCAGTGTTTCCCCTCATCATCCCAGTGTTCCCCTCATCATCCCAGTGTTTCCCCTCATCATCCCAGTGTTTCCCCTCACCATCCCAGTGTTTCCCCTCATCACCCCAGTGTTCCCCTCATCATCCCAGTGTTTCCCCTCATCATCCCAGTGTTTCCCCTCATCATCCCAGTGTTTCCCCTCATCATCCCAGTGTTTCCCCTCATCATCCCAGTGTTCCCTCATCATCCCAGTGTTTCCCCTCATCATCCCACACGGACTTGCCTCCCTACCTCCAGTATTATCTTAATCTCTGAGGCATTATTTTCATTTGTTCTCTCCAACGAACAGTGAACGTTCATAATAATTATGCATAACACATGTTCTCTCCAACGAACAGTGAATGTTCATAATAATTATGCATAACACATGTTCTCTCCAACGAACAGTGAATGTTCATAATAATTATGCATAACACTTGTTCTCTCCAACGAACAGTGAATGTTCATAATAGTTATGCATAACACTTGTTCTCTCCAACGAACAATGAATGTTCATAATGATTATGCATAACACTTGTTCTCTCCAACGAACAATGAATGTTCATGATAATAATGCATAACACATGTTCTCTCCAACGAACAATGAATGTTCATGATAATTATGCATAACACTTGTTCTCTCCAACGAACAGTTATGCATAATGATTATGCATAACACATGTTCTCTCCAACGAACAGTGAATGTTCATAATTATGCATAACACTTGTTCTCTCCAACGAACAATGAATGTTCATGATAATTATGCATAACACATGTTCTCTCCAACGAACAGTGAATGTTCATAATAATTATGCATAACACATGTTCTCTCCAACGAACAGTGAATGTTCATGACAGTTATGCATGACATTATGCATGACATGTCCCACTGTTGTTCTCCTCATGACGTTTTCATGACGACCTGACCAAACCATAAGCTTTCGTTCTTGTTTACCAATGGCGTCTTAGCTACGTCTCTTCCTTGTATATCAACTGACTGTTCTACGTCTTCTATCTCGTTCTTCGATCTCCCCCTGACGATGATGTGATCATTGCACGAAAGTGCACTGGGGAACTGATGGCGACTCATTCTCCTGCTGTATTTTTTGCCTATACTGGATCACGCGCACCACTGTGACCACTTGCAATATAGATAGAGTGATAGAGTGTAAGAAAGTAAACTCTAGATTGATATGGGTAAAACTGAAAGTGGATGGAGAGAGATGGGTGATTATTGGTGCATATGCACCTTGGCATGAGAAGAAAGATCATGAGAGGCAAGTGTTTTGGGAGCAGCTGAGTGAGTGTGTTAGTAGTTTTGATACACGAGACCGGGTTATAGTGATGAGTGGTTTGATTGCAAAGGTGAAGAATGTGGCAGTTGAGGGAATAATTGGTGTACATGGGGTGTTCAGTGTTGTAAATGGAAATGGTTAAGTATTTGTAGATTTATGTGCTGAAAAAGGACTGTTGATTGGGAATACCTGGTTTAAAAAGAGAGATATACATAAGTATACGTATGTAAGTAGGAGAGATGGCCAGAGAGCGTTATTGGATCACGTGTTAATTGATAGGCGCGTGAAAGAGAGACTTTTGGATGTTAATGTGCTGAGAGGTGTAAGGTGAAGATTTGTAGAGGTTTTCAGAAAAGAAGAGGGAATGTTGGGGTGAAGAGAGTGGTGAGAGTAAGTGAGCTTGGGAAGGAGACTTGTGTGAGGAAGTACCAGGAGAGACTGAGTGCAGAATGGAAAAAGTTGAGAACAAAGGACGTAAGGGGAAGGGGGGAGGAATGGGATGAATTTAGGGAAGCAGTGATGGCTTGCGCAAAAGATGCTTGTGGTATGAGATGCGTGGGAGGTGGGCATATTAGAAAGGATAGTGAGTGGTGGGATGAAGAAGTAAGATTATTAGTGAAAGAGAAGAGAGAGGCATTTGGACGATTTTTGCAAGGAAATAATGCAAATGACTGGGAGATGTATAAGAGAAAGAGGCAGGAGGTCAAGAGAAAGATTCATTATGTGAAGGTAGCTGTCATTATGTGAAGGTAGCTGTCATTATGTGAAGGTAGCTGTCATTATGTGAAGGTAGCTGTCATTATGTGAACGTAGCTGTCATTATGTGAACGTAGCTTTCATTATGTGAAGGTAGCTGTCATTATGTGAAGGTAGCTGTCATTATGTGAAGGTAGCTGTCATTATGTGAAGGTAGCTGTCATTATGTGAACGTAGCTTTCATTATGTGAAGGTAGCTGTCATTATGTGAAGGTAGCTGTCATTATGTGAAGGTAGCTGTCATTATGTGAAGGTAGCTGTCATTATGTGAAGGTAGCTGTCATTATGTGAACGTAGCTTTCATTATGTGAAGGTAGCTGTCATTATGTGAAGGTAGCTGTCATTATGTGAACGTAGCTTTCATTATGTGAAGGTAGCTGTCATTATGTGAAGGTAGCTGTCATTATGTGAACGTAGCTTTCATTATGTGAAGGTAGCTGTCATTATGTGAAGGTAGCTGTCATTATGTGAACGTAGCTGTCATTATGTGAACGTAGCTGTCATTATGTGAAGGTAGCTGTCATTATGTGAACGTAGCTTTCATTATGTGAAGGTAGCTGTCATTATGTGAAGGTAGCTGTCATTATGTGAAGGTAGCTGTCATTATGTGAACGTAGCTGTCATTATGTGAAGGTAGCTGTCATTATGTGAAGGTAGCTGTCATTATGTGAACGTAGCTTTCATTATGTGAACGTAGCTGTCATTATGTGAAGGTAGCTGTCATTATGTGAAGGTAGCTGTCATTATGTGAAGGTAGCTGTCATTATGTGAACGTAGCTGTCATTATGTGAACGTAGCTTTCATTATGTGAAGGTAGCTGTCATTATGTGAAGGTAGCTGTCATTATGTGAACGTAGCTGTCATTATGTGAAGGTAGCTGTCATTATGTGAACGTAGCTTTCATTATGTGAACGTAGTTGTCATTATGTGAACGTAGCTTTCATTATGTGAAGGTAGCTGTCATTATGTGAACGTAGCTGTCATTATGTGAAGGTAGCTGTCATTATGTGAACGTAGCTTTCATTATGTGAAGGTAGCTGTCATTATGTGAAGGTAGCTGTCATTATGTGAAGGTAGCTGTCATTATGTGAAGGTAGCTGTCATTATGTGAAGGTAGCTGTCATTATGTGAAGGTAGCTGTCATTATGTGAACGTAGCTGTCATTATGTGAAGGTAGCTGTCATTATGTGAACGTAGCTGTCATTATGTGAAGGTAGCTGTCATTATGTGAAGGTAGCTGTCATTATGTGAACGTAGCTTTCATTATGTGAAGGTAGCTGTCATTATGTGAACGTAGCTGTCATTATGTGAAGGTAGCTGTCATTATGTGAAGGTAGCTGTCATTATGTGAAGGTAGCTGTCATTATGTGAACGTAGCTGTCATTATGTGAAGGTAGCTGTCATTATGTGAAGGTAGCTGTCATTATGTGAACATAGCTGTCATTATGTGAAGGTAGCTGTCATTATGTGAAGGTAGCTGTCATTATGTGAAGGTAGCTGTCATTATGTGAAGGTAGCTGTCATTATGTGAAGGTAGCTGTCATTATGTGAAGGTAGCTGTCATTATGTGAAGGTAGCTGTCATTATGTGAAGGTAGCTGTCATTATGTGAAGGTAGCTGTCATTATGTGAAGGTAGCTGTCATTATGTGAAGGTAGCTGTCATTATGTGAACGTAGCTGTCATTATGTGAAGGTAGCTGTCATTATGTGAACGTAGCTGTCATTATGTGAACGTAGCTTTCATTATGTGAACGTAGCTTTCATTATGTGAACGTAGCTTTCATTATGTGAAGGTAGCTGTCATTATGTGAACGTAGCTGTCATTATGTGAACGTAGCTGTCATTATGTGAACGTAGTTGTCATTATGTGAACGTAGCTGTCATTATGTGAACATAGCTGTCATTATGTGAAGGTAGCTGTCATTATGTGAAGGTAGCTGTCATTATGTGAATGTAGTTGTCATTATGTGAACATAGCTGTCATTATGTGAACGTAGCTGTCATTATGTGAACGTAGCTGTCATTATGTGAACGTAGCTGTCATTAGATTCGTTAATAACAGTGTCTTGATGTGTTGGCACGTCTCGTGCGTAATGCGTCGGTCGATTTCACTCACTCCGTTTCTCATGCTCTTGGGGAGCGGTGTGAGGTCGGCCCTTAGGGGTCGCGGGCCCGCACGTGCGCTTCCCTGACGAGGTCATTCAGCTCGACCAATGAGGGAAGGATGCGAGTGATTCGATCCGTCTTTCGTGATGATTACGTTCGAGGCAGTTAACAAGATACCTTTTGCTTATGTGTTACATTGTACAAAGGTAATCTTCGCTAGTCTTCCTCTCTCCCCCTATACCATTTGTTTTCTTTCTCTTTTTTTTTTTTTTGTTTTCTGACCTACATTTGGATACTTCCTCATGCGTGACCTTAAGTACATATTTTCTCATGCATTGACCTCATTCGTGGACCTCCCTCTGCCTCACTGGATACGTTCCTCATATCTCCAAGCACCATCACTCATCTATATTTTCCTCTTCGTCTCTCATTAGTATTTTCTTGGTGGCTACCTCACAACACCCCCTCATCCACTGTCGGGTGACTCCCTCACCACCTCGTCCACTGTTAGATGACTCCCTCACAACCCCCTCATCCTCTGTTGGATGACTCCCTCACTACCTCGTCCACTGTTGGATGACTTCCTCACTACCCCCTCATCCACCGCTGGATGACTTTCTCCCTACCCCCTCATCCACCGGTGGGTGACTCCTTCAGAACCCCCTCATCCACAACTGGATGAGTCCCGACCCTACCCTTTCATCCACTTCAGGATATCTGGTCCTCTGGCAGAGCCATTTCCGCCCACATGTTCCCTCTACATGTCACTGGCCAGCAGCCATCACATCCTGGCACCATTACCTACACACAACTCCCAAATGATATCTTGTTTCAACAGCTCATACAATCTTGTGTGTTCTTGGGTGGGTGGGTGCGCGCGCACGCACAGGGTGGGTAGTACGTGCGTGCGGGCACAACAGCAGTATAACTGGAGAACAATGATTCCTCTCTTACAAGGCTGGACGAAGGAAGTTCCAATTGAACGTACAACAATGAAGATATCAAGTTTTTTGCCCCTGTAGCTCCCTGACTCTTGTTATCAATGACTTCATTCATGTAGCCATTAAACTGACTAGGGCCACGTTCGTGTACCCATTATGCTAACTAAACCTCGCAAATTGATCTGTTTATCTAACAATGTGAGCAGGGAGCGGCTCTGTGTGTGTGTGTGTGTGTGTGTGTGTGTGTGTGTACAGTTGCTTGGCTACCCCGTCCTGTGATTGTCAGTCCATTTCTTCTCCGTGGCACCTGCCCTCCGCCACGGCTGCTACTGCTGGTGGTGGTGATGGTGATGGTGGTGGTGATGAAAGAGGGAAATCGTTGGGCTGTAATTATTCAAACCATCATACCGAACCTGATATATATATATATATATATATATATATATATATATATATATATATATATATATATATATATATATATATATATATATATATATATATTTTTTTTTTTTTTTTTATTGCTTTGTCGCTGTCTCCCGCGCTTGCGAGGTAGCGCAAGGAAACAGACGAAAGAAATGGCCCAACCCACCCCCATACACATGTATATACATACGTCCACACACGCAAATATACATACCTACACAGCTTTCCATGGTTTACCCCAGACGCTTCACATGCCTTGATTCAATCCACTGACAGCACGTCAACCCCGGTATACCACATCGCTCCAATTCACTCTATTCCTTGCCCTCCTTTCACCCTCCTGCATGTTCAGGCCCCGATCACACAAAATCTTTTTCACTCCATCTTTCCACTTCCAATTTGGTCTCCCTCTTCTCCTCGTTCCCTCCACCTCCGACACATATATTCTCTTGGTCAATCTTTCCTCACTCATTCTCTCCATGTGCCCGAACCATTTCAAAACACCCTCTTCTGCTCTCTCAACCACGCTCTTTTTATTTCCACACATCTCTCTTACCCTTACGTTACTTACTCGATCAAACCACCTCACACCACATATTGTCCTCAAACATCTCATTTCCAGCACATCCATCCTCCTGCGCACAACTCTATCCATAGCCCACGCCTCGCAACCATACAACATTGTTGGAACCACTATTCCTTCAAACATACCCATTTTTGCTTTCCGAGATAATGTTCTCGACTTCCACACATTCTTCAAGGCTCCCAGAATTTTCGCCCCCTCCCCCACCCTATGATCCACTTCCGCTTCCATGGTTCCATCCGCTGCCAGATCCACTCCCAGATATCTAAAACACTTCACTTCCTCCAGTTTTTCTCCATTCAAACTCACCTCCCAATTGACTTGACCCTCAACCCTACTGTACCTAATAACCTTGCTCTTATTCACATTTACTCTTAACTTTCTTCTTTCACACACTTTACCAAACTCAGTCACCAACTTCTGCAGTTTCTCACATGAATCAGCCACCAGCGCTGTATCATCAGCGAACAACAACTGACTCACTTCCCAAGCTCTCTCATCCACAACAGACTTCATACTTGCCCCTCTTTCCAAAACTCTTGCATTCACCTCCCTAACAACCCCATCCATAAACAAATTAAACAATATATATATATATATATATATATATATATATATATATATATATATATATATATATATATATATATATATATATATATATTATTATTATTATACTTTGTCGCTGTCTCCCGCGTTAGCGAGGTGGCGCAAGGAAACCGACGCTCACATATACATAACTATACATTTCAATGTATACATACATATACATACACAGACATATACATATATACACATGTACATATTCAGACTTGCTGCCCCCAGGCATTTCCGTCGCCACCCCGCCACACATGAAATGGCACCTTCCTTCCTTCGCATTCGCGCGAGGTAGCGCTAGGAAAAGACAACAAAGGCCACATTCGTTCACACCCAGTCTCTAGCTGTCATGTATAATGCACCGAACCCACAGCTCCCTTTCCATATCCAGGCCCCACAAAACTTTACATGGTTTACCCCCAGACACTTCACATGCCCTGGTTCAATCTAATGACAGCACGTCGACCCCAGTATACCACATCGGTCCAATTCACTCTTCCTTGCACACCTTTCACACTCCTGCATGTTCAGGCCCCAATCGCTCAAAATCTTTTTCGCTCCATCCTTCCACCTCCAGTTTGGTCTCCCACTTCTCGTTTCCTACACCTGACACATATATCCTCTTTGTCAATCTTTCCTCACTCATTCTCTGCATGTGACCAAACCATTTCAAAACACCCTCTTCTGCTCTCTCATCCACACTCTTTTTATTACCACACATCTCTCTTACCCTTACATTACTTACTCGATCAAACCACCTCACACCACATATTGTCCTCAAACATCTCATTTCCAGCACATCCACCCTCCTCCGCACAACCGCCCATGCCTCACAACCATATAACATTGTTGGAGCCACTATTCCTTCAAACACCTATTTTTGCTGTCCGAGAAAACGAGTACCTGGCCTAAGCCAAGTACCCACTTCATCTACCGACCCTTAGAGGTGGATGAACAGCTGGGTTGACTGTGGACCGACTGCCACCGCATGCAGGGTTCAAACTTATTATGCGCTCGACCTTGGGCTGGGGTTGCTCGTGAATGCGTCACTGGTGCCAGAGAAGCTGGGATGGCCTAAGGTCGAGGCACCTGCAGTAACCTCGGAGTGACAGTAGGGTTGTTAGACTTTGTATGTGGGAGGGAACTGCGGTGCTCCCTCCCTCACCATGACCAAGCGTCGTCGGGTCTCCGTCGTCATCATCAGCCTCCAGCACGTTCCGTAGCTGGGGGGATTATTTCCCACCGACACACCAATTTCTCTCAGGTCTCCCTGACTCGATCCCTCACAGCAGCTGAACCTCTCTCTCTCTCTCTCTCTCTCTCTCTCTCTCTCTCTCTCTCTCTCTCTCTCTCTCTCTCTCTCTCTCTCTCTCCCTGGTTGCTAAGGGCGCCCGCGCCCCCTCTCCTCCTCCCCCCGCCCCCACTTCCCCAACACACGCACAACTCAGACGATGACGCTCATTAGGCGCGTCGGACATGCACTTCAGTGATCGGGAGGACCGGGCAACAGCAGGAGGAGGAGGAGGAAGGAGGAGGTGGGTAGTCGTCAGGAGCAACAGGGGCCGGGTTTGTGAAGGGCGCCTCTAGCGGCGTTACCCCCAGCAGGAGGCGAGTTTATTTACGCAGGATCATGTTTCCGGCTGCCCCCTCTCCCTGGACGTGGCCCACCGCACAGAGGCATCATCATGCGTGGCCTGAGCCCCCTCCTCACTCTCTCTCTCTCCCCCTGACCTGTATCACCAGAGCCAGCACCCCACACACACACACACACACACACAACCACCTCGGCCACACCCATAGCTATGGAGCTCCGCTAAGCTGTCACTTGTCTTCAGGAAGTGATGTACGTCGGTGGGTAGCCTCTGTGGATGGAGGGTCACCCCCCTCAGACGAATGGGTGAAGACCGTGTTTTTGAAGGGCAAGGCTGGCGGTGTAGGGGCGCCATCGCTCGCCTACCTATAGCAACGGAGGGGCGTCCTCCTTACCCTCAACTATTCACAGGTTCCTGAAGATGGCATTCAGGGCCACTCCTTCGCTACCTCTGGCCAGGACACACACACACACACACACACACACACACACACACACACACACACACACACGTCACCTTGCCTCTGGTGGCAACACCATCCACTTCTATTCGAGGATTCTAAATCCGTCGTCCATGATGCGGGAACACTGTGCTGGGCAGCGCCTGTCAGGTGTCGAGGTGAGGGGAGGCACCTGTGGTACAAGGGCATCTGTGATTACAAGACACCTGCCACCTGGTGCCTCCGCCTGGCTAGGTAAACACAACAGGTCATCTGATACCTTGGTGACTCCCTCCACAGCTAAGCTGGTGCTCGCTCCACAGCTAAACTGGCGCTCGCTCCAGAGATAAGCTGGTGCTCGCTCCACAGCTAAAGTGGCGCTCGCTCCACAGCTAAGCTGGTGTTGATCTACACACACACACACACACACACACACACACACACACACACACACCTCTACGCCTGTAGCTACGAGGAAGTCCTCACTGTGTCTTCGCGTTCCTCTCCTACCTCCTCATAAAACCGTCCAAGTTTGACATTATTACTTCCTGATCGTTGGCGCTCACGGCGACCGAATGAATGATAAAAGTTTATATACACACCCCGGGCCGGCCAGACCCTATACGAGGGATGGTGGGGAAGGAGCACCACCATGCATAGATCCGCCATCACGTCCATGTTTCATGCATGATATCTCATGGTGGTAAAGGCCACGCCATGTACCCTACCCGTAAGAGAGTAGACAGGAGGGAGAGTCGACCGGTCCACAGCCTATGTAGGGTATGCGAAGGACTCGCTCATACAATATGGTGGCAGGCGACGACGCTGGACCCCTACTGCTACTTCTACCTCCTCCTCCTCCTCCTCCTCCTCCTCCTCCTCCTCCTCCTACCAGGCCCCCTGGGTATCTCGCTAGGGAGGAGGTAGCCAGCCAGGGGTGTGGTGGACGACGAACGCTGGACCCTGGCAACCAGCACTTAAAGCCTTAATGGCCACCCGTGCTAGACGTCTCTTCCTGGACCATCCCTCACACACACACACACACACACACACACACACACACACACACACAGAGGAAGTTACTCATGTTGACATCAGTGTTCGAGGGTGTCAGTTCCTCCGGGTTGTGAGGTCGGCAGCCTCATACCCCCTCATAGCCTTCCTCCTGCACCATGCCACTGCGACCAGTTGCGTGGAATCTCACTACACCATGAGATATTCTGTCTTCTTTGCCTTGAGTCTATCGCATTTATATGTATATATATATATATATATATATATATATATATATATATATATATATATATATATATATATATATATATATATATATATCACATGTATACCAAATGGCATCCTAGCTTCGTCTCTTCGATGTATATCACCTGACTTTTATTTCTGTCTTGTGTCTCCGCAGATGATGTGATCATTACACGAAAGTGCACTTGGGAACTTACTGTTTTTCATTTTCCTCGTGATTATCAGTAAATACTAGATCACGCGCACCATTGTGTTGAGATATTTATTGTCTAGATATACATAAACAAAGCATTTCAGTGCGAGTATGGATGAAAGGTATGTTGATCTGTGTGTGTGTGTGTGTGTGTGTGTGTGTGTGTGTGGCGATTTATGCAGACTACATTCCTCTGGTTCCTCAGCTCGCTCTCTACTGTGAACCCTTGTGTCATCCACTAACCCAGCCAACTCTGTAAGTAATGAACCACTCAGTATCATGTTGTATCATGTGGTGTAAGGTCTTCCAGGTGTCATGTTTATCCGTCCTTTGTTGAAGTTTTCTTTCCAGGGTTTATTTTTATATATATATAGTCAAGGTGAATGAGATACCTTGAACGTTCTCTGTGCATTAATCGCCAAAGGAAAATCTTGAAATCGACCTAAGTCGCTGGGTTACCCCCAACCTTGTACAGCGTACCACCTGCCGTGTCCAGTCAGGAGCAGTGGTGGTCCTGGAGTACAACGCAGATGCTATATGGGGGTCAAGTCAATCGTCCACAAGTGTGGACATTAGTTAGTCCTGGATAACCATATACCTTTCCAGGGTTACACCTCTTGTCTACCCTTTCCCCGAGTATCTCACAGGACGTGTGGGTAACGTGTTTGAGAACCTGGAACCTCCTGTGGCTCTGTGAGGTTCCAGGAAGCCCTTCTGTAGTAACACGAAGATTCCAGCTTCCCATGGTCTCTCAAAGGACGCCACCAACTCGTTCCTCAATCTCCTGTCGCTGTGCGCGCCCTAGATACCCTCCATTATCAAGCCATGTGAAGATTCCTCAAGCTGGAAGAGCCACGGCCGAAGCAACCGCAAGGCTCACGGCCTATCCAGAGCCTCCCGTTCCAGCCTCCACGCTACAGGCCTGGAAAACGCCTGGAACCCCCTGAAGACGGCGCGTCCTTCCAGCAGATTGTGAGCCCAGGTTTTAGAGGCTGTGGTCCACATCTGGAGGGTGTTGGTGGTGTCCGGATGAGGCTTTAGAGGGGCTGGAATGAGGAGCAAGTGTAGGGAATGTGGGTGAGGACGTCAGATACAGGCTGAAGTGAGACATCGGTAATGGTCGTCAGTGAGAGACGTCTGTGAGGAGGCCGTCAGCGAGAGACGTCTGTGAGGAGGTCGTCATTGAGAGACATCTGTGAGGATGGGGACACGTTGAATCAAGAGGAGAGGCGTATGAGGCATGAGTGAGAGATGTGAGTGAGGGACACGTGGGGTCGATGAGGAGGCAGATATATCGGGGTCAACAGGAAGGCGTGGGCTGCGTTACCGCACGTCCACCCTGGGTCAAGGAGACGTGGTGCCACACGTCCACCCTCGGCCAGGGAGACGTGGGTTGTGGGAGACAGTGAGAATGATTGATGGGAGAAGATGAGAGACGAGTTCAGATAAGCACAAGTAGAAACAGTTTTTCCATTACAGTGAAATGTGTCAAGTCCAACATGTATATGGAGGAAGTAACTCAGCAGATTACATGATGTTGTAACTGCTACACTAAGGCTAGGTTATAGGTACCACTGGCGCTTTGGCCTAACTGGAGATGTTAACCGTGTGAATTGTAAAGTTTGTGGTCAAAGATCTGGACACAAACTACAACAATTATGTCTTAGAATGTGACAAAAATAGAGGCTTTTAGGGATAGATCAAAACCAACCCTGCAAGAAATGTCACAACACCTTATTGTTGATAACAAGATAACCTGAAATGTTGAGTTTGTCTCCACTTTGTGCATCTAGTGGGTCAAACTTACCAAATGAACCTATGTAATGTTATGTACTGTAATACGAACTGTAACATCTTATGTAACATCAACCCCCACTGGCAGGGGGTCTGGTAAAGACCCCTTTGTGACCCCCTGTAACCATTTTGCGCTGCCTCTAACAGGATGAACATGGGGTGCACGATACATGGTCAGAGGGATGAATGAGGTTGGAGATGGCAACGAAGACCACATTTTGGAGACGGAAGCGAAGAAGTAGATTTGGAGGGATAAGTCATATATCAATAATAGTTCCATTCCTCCTCATCCAAGGCTGTGCTTGTATGCAAGCGACAGTGCAAAATCACAAACTTGATATTTCTTTTCTACTGTCAGGGGGAGCCATAAGGTCATGTGGCCCAGTTGACCTTGGGTCCTTGATCTGAAAAACCAGGTCAGCGAAGGAGCATCGTGTTGCCCCATTTTAGAGTTCACAGACTCATCTCATCGGTCGCCTTAGTCTCGCCTGATACATACAGCTCCTGTTAGAGCAATTTGGACGAGGAGTGGCGCTGTGAGGTGGTTTCGTGACATGCCACTCCCCTCCACTTGGTGTGTACTGAGTACTTCACTCCACACACCACATGGACGAACTCAGACCTCTGCACTAACTCGTAACTCCGTCATTTACGTGTTTACGAGTAAGTAAAGAGGTCATTTACGTGTTTACGAGTAAGTAGAGAGGTCTGAGTTCGTACTGTGGTGGGTGGGGTAAAGTACGCTTGATTTCCACCAATAGGTTGTCCAGTGTCTTTGCCTGAAGTGGCCAATACATATATGATTTTTGACCTCAGTGGGGAAATCATCTCGACCCAACCCTTTATAGTAATTCCCAGTAACTTGAATAGAAGCTCCTGCACCTTAAGATTATCTTATCTATGGTCTAAAAGCCTTTACTTGCGTAGTATACGCTGACGACGGGTTGTCTGTGACACAGCTTGGAAGTCGGGAGGAGTAAGGAAAAAGTGAGGTAAACGGAGGAAGGTGAGAGTGAAGTGCATATTGCAGTACATCATGTCGGAGAACAGTACTTAAGAAGGACAGAGAACAGAGGGTATTTGCAAGTCTCTGCATGACACCAGATGGTTAAGTCTAGAGTGCAAGAATATAAGAAAGCTCTCTCCCCACTCTCTACTCCCTCGGGCAAAATACATCCTACAGATGTACTGTAGTACTTTACTACTCTCGTAAGTACTGTTTTTTTTTACAAGAATAGGATGATATAGTACAATATATCAGTTCACTATGTTATATACACTGACTCGAGCAGTGGTTCTAATGAGAGGGCATTCTGAAAACCTAGAGTAAGAAAAACTGGATATGATTGTATAAGACGAAAGATTAGACATGTTTTTGTATCTATGTTTATGGGCGAAAACATTTCAGTATGATTATATGTCGATATATTTTCAGTTTTCAATCATTGGATTGAATATTTGTCCATCCGATACAGTGTATATATCACATGCATGAACGAGTCTTAATTGTAACTTGTTTCAAGGGTCAGCTCCCCTCTCTGCAGAGCACTGTTTCCTCACATTAAAATCGTGTCTCATATTGTTTGCTGATTGTATTATCATTTTCTTGAAAAAGATTATCATAATGTTCATCTCGGGATTCATTCAGAGTTTTGGAAACGACTACCGAGAGAAAAGTGATTTCTCATGGCCCGAATTGGCTTTGTTGCATATATAAGCATATATATATGCATATGTATGCATGTACATATTCATACATGCTGCCTTCATCCATTCTCGTCGCCACCCCGCCACACATGAAATGGCATCCCCCCCTCCCCCCTCCCCCTCGTACGCGCGCGCGAGGTAGCGCTAGGAAAAGACAACGAAGGCCACGTTCGTTCACACTCAGTCTCTAGCTGTCATGTGTATATATATATATATATATATATATATATATATATATATATATATATATATATATATATATATATATAATGGGATGGTCTTGATTACGGCCTCAGTTGCCCGTGCCGTCTCAATTAACATGAAAAAAAAACATTTGTGTTCATCTGATCAAAGTATTTGAGTACCTTTACATTCATAGTTTCCGATACCTTTCATTCTTCATCTGATCTTAAATGGTCAAGGAAAATGGGATTGAGAAACGAAGGATTTAGTCTAGTACGGAGTGTTTATCTTGATCGCTTATCTTACTGTGTTCGTTTATTGGTGTCCATCTTACATATTTCCCACATTCTTCATAAGCGCTTGAATAATTCCCAGGAATTTATCTTAACGTTTGTATAATTCTTTATTCCTTTTCTTCCTTTATCATTCTTGACAGCCTTCATTAGGTTCCGATAATTTCAATTCCTTATATGTGTTTTCTTACGAAACATATTTGGATTCCCTTTTTCCCAAGCAACGTTTGTGTTTTGGTCGCTTGCAAAAAATTTCCCCCGACGTGTTTCCGTTCTCACGAAATGGCTATTTTTTTGCTGTTGATAGAAACCACTGCCTCTCTTACGTCGCCTTGATATCAAGCATGTGTATCCAGTGTTGCTGTTGGTAACTGGTGTCCTCATATATCGTCAGCGTCTGTTTCTACGTGTTGCTGCGAGGAGGTCGAGTGTGTGTGGTAAACTCGAGGTCGATTGTGTGTTGTAAACTCGAGTTCCAACCGAGCTCTTATCTAGGATGTGTTAACATTGAGTTTTTAGTTATAAGAATATCTCTTGACTAGATCTACATGGACGATACACTTCAGTGAGGTTCTGGGTGAAGAAGGGTATGTATCGACGGGTAGTTGGAGGCCGCGTATAGGGCATTACAGTGGGTACAGAGCAGTACAGGCGGGTACAGTACATGGCCCTGTATTAAGATGAAGACGCTCTGAGCGAGCAACAGTCGTAGTGGCGATGAAATAGTAAGTCGCATGTCCAGAGACTCAGTCTTTCCTCTCCCTCCCTCGCTCTTTCAGTCTGTCTCTCTCCTCCTCCCTCCCTCCCTTCGCCACTGCCCTCAGGGCCCCGTCGCGCAGTAAGGTGGTCTTGGACTCTGTCGTCTGTTACTTGGTGACGGGTGTTCGCGGTGGTAACGTTCGTGTGTGTCACGTGAGCCGCTGTAGGTGTGTGAAACGCGCTGGTTTGTTAGTGGGTGGGTGGAGTGTACACAGCTGCATTATACACCCCTACACACACACACACATCCACACACTCACCCCACACACACCCACACACCTCCACACACTCCACACTCACCCCCACACCCCACACCCTCACCCTACACACCCCCAAACCTTCCACACCCCACACCCCACACCCAACACACACACCTCCACACCTCACACACCCCCACACACACACATCCCACCCCAAAATACACTGTCACACGGGATGCGTTTCTGACAGTTTCCACAACATATAATGGTATACTATTTGATTTTCATGTACTTTCTTCATTGTTTCTCTGTTTTCAAGGTGTAATGTACATTTTCCAAGGGTCATTTTGCAAAAATTCGAGCCTTCTTTTTTCCCCCCTTCGCACAGCAGTACTGAGGTGGAGGCTGGATGTACCCGTGGCTACACAGAATGGGTCACAACCTAACATTCTACATAAAGCCTGTGAATCAACCTCGCATTTGGGCCTGCTGATAGTACTGGCTTCCTATGACAGTCTCTAAGGTTACTAGAGAGAGACATACACGTGCTTCGAAGTCCCTCTGATCTGCCTCGGTAATACACCAGTGGTTCCAGTCTGTACCATGAGAATCACTTCTTTATATATACCTTTGCCAGTGTCAACAAACATCCCTTCAGTGTCAACATCCATCTTGAGCCTCGAGAAGGAAGAAGTCCTTTTACCTTCCAGGACCCTCAGTAACACAGCGTTCCAGTCCTGTTCTTTTTACTAGGATACCTCTGACCGAAATGGCACCAGGGTCAGGATATACCTGGTCCTCAAACACACTTAATCCTGGGGGTAAAATGTCTCTGTCCTCAACACGTCAGGTTCGACATCCTTGGTTTCCAAGTGTCCATCTCTACCACACACTGCTGCCTCCCTCCCTCTCATCCACGTGTGCTGTCTTTACTGTAATGGAACGTCCCTTATTCTCTCATCCATACATCCTGTTGTCTAAATCCTCTGACGCCACACCATTGCTCCTAATTTCAAGTTGCAGCCTCTGATGTGTATCACCAGACACCCACGTCTCCCTGTCTTCCCATTTTTTTCTTTATTTCTGTAGGAAGAGCCCCCTGGTGTACTCTCGCACGCAGGTCGGGGGGTAACTGAAAACGAGGCGCAGGTACCCCATTTAGCGATGGATAGTCTTGGGCCCACAGGAGAGACAAGGCCACACTCACCTGGTCTGGATCTGGACCGTAGATCGGGAAGGTGGAGGCAAACACAGAGCTCTAGAGGGGAAAAAAAAAAAAAGGGAGTACAATGCAATAACACAGGAGGTGAGACCAGTGAGACCCAGAGACCAGTGAGGCCCAGATGGGCCTTGGAGCCTCAAAAGCGTCACTGCAGGTTTCTCTATCTCGTCTTGTGTTCTGGATCAAGTTAAGCGTATACCATCACTCCTCTCACTGTACTCCTTGTATCACCTCCTTGTCTTAATGTGTAGCGTCCTGGCAGCTTAAATCTTGCCCCGCTTGTTTAAGAGAAGTTTTAAGAATGACGTGTTTGCTTGTCTTGTCATACGATGAGGGCTGTGTGTACGTGATCCGCTCCGAAGAGCGATGTCTGACAGTGAGAATGCGTGGCATTCGTGTGAGTCGATGACTCCACGGTAGCAGTGAGTATTGCTGGCGCTTAGATGTGTGTGGCAGTGAGTATGTTTGGTATATAACAGGGTGGTAGGGATGAGTATGTCGGGTATATATATATATATATATATATATATATATATATATATATATATATATATATATATATATATATATATATATATATATATCCCTGAGGATAGGGGAGAAAGAATACTTCTCACGTATTCCCTGCGTGTCGTAGAAGGCGACTAAAAGGGGAGGGAGCGGGGGAGCTGGAAATCCTCCCCACCCGTTTTTAATTTCCCAAAAGAAGGAACAGAGAAGGGGGCCAAGTGAATATATTCCCTCAAAAGTTCAGTCCTCTGTTCTAAATGCTACCTCGCTAACGCGGGAAAAGGCGAATAGTATGGAAAAAAAAAAAAGACAGTAGGAGTTAGTATGTCTGGTGTGTATAAATAGAGGAGAGTGGGAGCTGGTATGAGTGGTCTCCAGGAGTTAGTTGGACGGGTGTTCGTCCCAGTTAGCACAGACTACACACTCAGGGACTGTTCGGCGACCGGCAGACCGTGCGAGTGTAAGATTAAGCTCATTACGTCGAGTGAGACAAATATCTTCTTCTTCAAGAGAGAGAGAGAGAGAGAGAGAGAGAGAGAGAGAGAGAGAGAGAGAGAGAGAGAACAGTTGACTCATGCCTTGCCAACAAGAGAAAGTTTTGTAGTTATTAGATTATTCATTGTCGGGATCTACACAGACGCAGCATTTCAGTGAGAGTATGAGTGAAGGGCACGTATGTACGGGGGTAGGTGGAGGCCTTGTATAGAACGTACAGTGGGTACGGTACATGGACGTAGGTGGGTGACAGGTGGGCCCGAGTTGAGAACGGGTCGTTAGGAAACAATAACAGACCCACGTCTGAAGAGAGACTTGGACCTTACCTGAAGGCCACGACTGAGGCATATCTTCACCCATAAGTTGTTGATGTCTTTGTCTTTAGTCATCTCTGTGTTCCCGTTGCCACATGTTGGTCTGTATCTCTGTGTTCCCGTTGCCACATGTTGGTCTGTATCTCTGTGTTCCCGTTGCCACATGTTGGTCTGTATCCTCTGGTGTCTCCTGCCATCACACACAGCACTGAGGGGACTAGAGGGGTCTGTGGGAGTTTGTGATCTGTTGTATCATCTTTGTAACTTACATGGGAGGTGAACGTTGGGGGAGGGGAAGTGAGTACAGAGAACGACTTTGGGAGGTGGGAGTGGTGAATGACTGACTGACTGAAGTGGGGGAAGGTAGTGAAGAGCAGAGGAAGTGGGGGATGGTAGTGAAGAGCAGAGGAAGTGGGAACGAAGCAATTGTTGTGGGAATAAAGACTTGAGGTGAGAAGTGGGAGAGAAATGGTGAAGGGGGAGGATAAGATAAAGAAAATGAAGAGTGAGGGAGGTATTAGATCGTGCACCCCACACGGGAGTTGGGGGTTGGATCATATGGGTTGGGAGAGGAGGGAAGGGGAGGCGGGAGAGACTGGTGACTTAGGGTGGGAGAGGAGAATGACTGTAAAGACTGGTGGATGGGATGGGAGAGGAAGTTTGGTGGCCGCCGAGAGTGAGAGTGTAGGACGGGAGTGGTGGGTGTGGAGGGAAGGTGCACACAGTCCAGCCTTCAAGTCTTTGTGTACACATGAGTCAGGACGGGCCGGCGTGGCCAACAACACTCCTCCTCAAAGTCACTCACCATCACAACAAACCTGCTGATTCACCCCGGGCCAGTGACTCATCTCGGTGAATCCTCATCCTCTCACGTGGTGTATGTTTATTCATCGAGATACGCGAAACCCCTCAGTGCCAAAACGGAATTCAGTTTCTTTGGAACGTACTCGAGCAGTTTCAGAAATCTAGTTCTCTGCTCGAACAAGGCATTACAAGAATACAGTACTGAAATACATCATGGCAAAGTTGAACAAATACGCTAGATGATACCATAAGCCAAAATAAGATGAATCAGATTTAACTGCACTTAAGAAAATACACAAGGCAGGATGGGAGCAATCACCTACGTATTTTAATATTTGTTTTTGTAACATCTGGGACACTTGAACACCTCACAAGGAACACCTTTAGAACACTTGTTTACATGAGAGCTGCAGGCAGGAAGCCCACGCAAGACAACACCACGAACACATAGAACACATGAACGCGCGCCACCAGATCCAGCAGGATGGAGAGGTTCTCCATCACTCCATCTATATATCTGTCGTCGTAACTACATGTAACTAGAAGGAAGGAGAGACTAGTCATTTATCCATGTGTGTACATTCCCAGTTTCATGGAGTTGGGTCAGGTACACGTAACACAGTCCCGGAACTCACACAAACACAAACACGCGCACACAAACACCTCGACCCATCCTCAACTCAGACACTTATAAAAGTGCTTCTTATTTTTCACTTTACACATTAAGTGGATTCGTTAAGTGAGAGAAATCACGTCGAGGAAAGAGACACATTGATTATCCGATGACACCTAAAGTGATCAAACCTCAGCATCCATTCCCCTCCATCTATGAGGACAGCTGAAGACGTTTCACATGGAACTGAAGGATAAGATGTGAGAGATTAAGATGAAAATTGATGCTTCTGAAAAACAATGACCAAGGATTAGAAAGATGAAGATCAAGAGCTTTGCTGGTACAGGAATCAGTCTACTCCTGAAGGTGGTGTGTACGTTCATCCTGTCACCATATCATGGTCAGTACGAGGGTTCGGATCCAGGGAGTGTGGGGCACGCTGGCAGGTGCTCCACCCCCGACACCCGTATAGAAACACCACGTCGTCGGAGGGTGAGGCTTTCACATGTTTCCAGCAAGGTATGATCCACAAGACTGTTCAGGGAGTTGCAGCGACGAACACACACACACACACACACACACACACACACACACACACACACACACACACACACACACACACACACACACACACAAGGTGCTGGCGTCAGTGTCTGTGAAACATCTAATCCTGCTTTGTTTGACACTTGGGTCCACATATATCGTTGCGTGAAGCTGAGTACTGGAGGCGCGCAACCTGTGCACCAGTGCTTCGAGTTTGACCGGCACCTGACGAAGGCGCTGAAGGCGAATATAATCCACATTTGTCGGGACATATTTGACAAACTTTGAAACCAGGTCCACGAGCCTTGATCTATTTTTTTTTCTCTCTCTCTCTCAGTTACGGCTAATTCAATGTGCACAGCTACCCACCCTGCGGAAGGTAGAGCAACAGAGGATACAGAGTGCACAGAAGGTCCAGGGACTGTGCCTCAGTGACTGGTATACACTATGGGTTACATAGATAAGTGTTAACATGGTTTGGTTAGCACGATGAATGAATTGGCGAGTTGCATGATATAAAGTGAGGTTTCCAACAGTTGAACAACAGAGACTGAATGACGACGTATCTCGATACATAAGAACGAGAAGGATTTGCGATAAGCAGGTACATGATGCTTCAGCGCTGCGTTAGGTCGACCAGGGCTGCGTCAGCCACAGGACACCTCCCTCCCCCCTAAAATCCCCCACCAAAAAATATGCACAGAGATTGAGCCGTGGGTAAAACTCCATACAGCTCTGGAGTGTGGAGACGTATTTTGAAGCAAGCGTGTGTGTGTGTGTGTGTGTGTGTGTGTGTGTGTGTGTGTGTGTGTGCGTGTGTGTGTGTGTGTGTTTGTGTTGGTTATGTCTTCGTGCTTCATCTGTACACCTGTCTGAGTTTACGTACCCTAGTAAGGAATACTAGACGGCCCCTGGCGACGCTGGCAGTGGGCAGAGGCAAGCGGTGTGGGGGAGGAAGTCCTAATCTCTCTCTCTCTCTCTCTCTCTCTCTCTCTCTCTCTCTCTCTCTCTCTCTCTCTCTCTCTCTCTCTCTCTCTCTCTCTCTCTCTCTCTCAGCGCAGACTGGACGCTCATGTCGCTAACAGTTTCTTATCTCCTGGGTCGTCCGGGAACGTTTCACTGTTTACCTTTGATTAAGCCAAGCTGCTCCTGAAGGGGGTGGTGTATTTACCGCTGGTTATCATCCACGTGACTGGCGTTATCACTCAGCGACCTGGTTAAGGCCCTCGGCACCTGGCAACACCGTCCGATATGATATCCTGGTTTCCTTGGCAGTGGTTACCTTTGTTCTTTGTTGTGATTTGTTAAAGTTTCACTTTATAGGTTCTACGGTCCCTGCGTCAGTAGGTCTTCGTCAGGAGGCCTTCGTCAGTAGGTCTCCGTCAGTACATCTTCGTCAGTAGGTCATCGTCGTCAGTAGGTCTTCGTCGTCAGTAGGTTCTCCGTCAGTAGGTCCTCGTCAGTAGGTCTCCGTAGTCAGTAGGTCTTCGTCAGTAGGTTCTCCGTCAGTAGGTCTTCGTCAGTAGGTCTCCGTCGTCAGTAGGTCTTCGTCTGTAGGTTCTCCGTCAGTAGGTCCTCGTCAGTACGTCTTCGTCAGTAGGTCTTCGTCAGCAGGTTCTCCGTCAGTAGGTCCTCGTCAGTAGGTCTTCGTCAGTAGCAGGTCTCCGTCGTCAGTAGCAGGTCTCCGTCGTCAGTAGGTCTTCGTCAGTAGGTTCTCCGTCAGTAGGTCCTCGTCAGTAGGTCTTCGGCAGTAGGTCTTCGTCGGCAGTAGGTCTTCGTCAGTAGCAGGTCTCCGTCGTCAGTAGGTCTTCGTCAGGAGCAGTGGCCGTTGACTGGAGGTCAGAGATGTGTAGGGAGTGGTCCCCTGGCGGCCGGTAACAAGGACGCCCTTGGTTTTAAACACACTGGAGCCACGATATTATTGGCAAGGCGTGCCAAGCACATATGAACGAGAGGGAGGGAGGGAGGGAAGAGAAGGTCGGGGGACGTCAATATTATTGTGCGATTACTCGTGGACGACTTCTGATAAAGATGGTATAACCTGAGGAAGTCGGGTCGTCACCGCAGGAGGGGGAGCGTCTGCGTCCCGATGAAAGACGGGGTACTGACGTGGCTGTAACCACAATTGGGGCTACAGAACAAGAATAGCCCTCAGTCTCCACCGAACACCATGTTCTGTGGACGCTGGTCATCCACCTCCCACTTGCTGCTGTCGCCTCTCTCTCCTGGACGTCTACTTACCACTTATTGCCCGTCTACTTGGTATATACACGTACCACCTTTGTGTCTACGGAATATCTACCTACCCCTTACACTCTATCCACTCAACATCTACTTCCGTGGTGTGGCAGTTCGCATTGCAGACCGTGACGCATTCACGGATCGCCCAGGGTCGAACGTGGCATAGGTTCGAATCCTGGTTTCGGCGGTCGGCCCACAGTCAACCCAGCTGTTCATCCGTATATATATATATATATATATATATATATATATATATATATATATATATATATATATATATATATATATATATAGCATTAATCGGGTGGCCTTGATTAGGGCCTCAGCTGCCCGTGCCGTCTCAGCTAACATAAAAAAAAATATCTCTTTCCAAGCACCTCCTGTCTACCCCACTTCGTCCCAGCCACATATTACTTCTATTTACACAAAGGCACATCCACGCTCAACACCAGCACACCAAACATCATCAGCGCACCATACACCAGCGCACCATACACCAGCACACCATACACCAGCACACCAAACATCATCAGCGCACCATACACCAGCGCACCATACACCAGCTCACCATACACCAGCACACCAAACATCATCAGCGCCTAAATTCTGCCCTCTCCACCACACACCCTTCTACCAACACCCCCCCCCAGCTCTGCCCTCTCCACCACACACCGCTCTACCAACACCCCCCCAGCTCTACCCTCTCCACCACACACCCCTCTACCAACACCCCCCCGGCTCTACCTCCTCCACCACACACCCCTCTACCAACACCCCCCCCCAGCTCTACCCTCTCCACCACACACCCCTCTACCAACACACCCCCCCAGCTCTACCCTCTCCACCACACACCCCTCTACCAACACACCCCCCCAGCTCTACCTCCTCCACCACACACCCCTCTACCAACGCCCCCCAGCTCTACACCCCCCCCAGCTCTACCCTCTCCACCACACACCCCTCTACCAACGCCCCCCAGCTCTGCCCTCTCCACCACACACCCCTCTACCAACACACCCCCCCAGCTCTACCCTCTCCACCACACACCCCTCTACCAACACCCCCCAGCTCTACCCTCTCCACCACACACCGCTCTACCAACACCCCCCCCCCCCAGCTCTGCCCTCTCCACCACACATCCCTCTACCAACACCCCCCCCAGCTCTACCCTCTCCACCACACACCCCTCTACCAACGCCCCCCAGCTCTGCCCTCTCCACCACACACCCCTCTACCAACACACCCCCCAAGCTCTGCCCTCTCCACCACACACCCCTCTACCAACACCCCCCCAGCTCTACCCTCTCCACCACACACCCCTCTACCAACACCCCCCCAGCTCTACCCTCTCCACCACACACCGCACCATCATAACAAACACACCAACAAACAAGCGGGAACTACCTAGCAGGATAAACATAACCAGCGATTATGTTGTGAGGGTCAATATTGGTGCGCAGTTTGCGATAGCGACACTTGACCTCTGACCTCGCACCTGAATGTGACTGGTGATTAGATTAGGTGAGCCTCGTTATGAGGAGCCGAGCACCCGCTTGCCCCCCCCCCCCCCCCCCCCCCGGTGCATGACCCGCGTGCGTCATCGTTGTTGGGGTCACTAAGTGACCTGGAGGCCCAGGAAGGGCGTGTGTGGGGGGCGTGGCATGGATGGAGGGTGGGGTTTGCCCTTGGTGGATCTGGTGGTCGGGCGGTAGCCAAGGGCGTCGTGCTAACGTAGGAGGGGCAGAAGCAGGAGGAGGAGGAGGGAAAAGAATGAGGTGGTGGTGTGTGTGTGGTAGGGAGAGATTTTGGCAGTAGTGGTAAAAAAGGCTGTACCACTGTGGTGGTGGCAGTGGTGGTAGAGAAGGCTGTGCCACTGTGTTAGTGGCAGTGGTGGTAGAGAAGGCTGTACCACTGTGGTGGTGGCAGTGGTGGTAGAGAAGGCTGTGCCACTGTGTTGGTGGCAGTGGTGGTAGAGAAGGCTGTGCCACTGTGTTGGTGGCAGTGGTGGTAGAGAAGGCTGTGCCACTGTGGTGGTGGCAGTGGTGGTAGAGAAGGCTGTGCCACTGTGTTAGTGGCAGTGGTGGTAGAGAAGGCTGTGCCACTGTGTTAGTGGCAGTGATGGTAGAGAAGGCTGTGCCACTGTGGTGGTGGCAGTGGTGGTAGAGAAGGCTGGACCACTGTGGTAGTGGCAGTGATGGTAGAGAAGGCTGTACCACTGTGTTGGTGGCAGTGGTGGTAGAGAAGGCTGTACCACTGTGGTAGTGGCAGTGGCAATGATGATGGTGTTATAGTGAGTTCATAGAGAAGGCATTGACGCAGTTGTATATGTTATGACTGGTGGCGCGGCAAACTGAAAACTGTTTAGGTGAGTTAACAACTGTTATGGTGAGCTGGTGAGTGTTATAGTGAGTCGACCACATCTCAGACCACAGCAGAGCCACACCTCAGACCACAGCAGAGCCACACCTCAGACCACAGCAGAGCCACACCTCAGACCACAGCAAAGCCACACCTCACATCACAGTAGAGCAACACCTCAGACCACAGTAGAGCCACACCTCAGACCACAGCAGAGCCACACCTCAGACCACAGCAGAGCCACACCTCAGACCACAGCAGAGCCACACCTCAGACCACAACAGAGCCACACCTCAGACCACAACAGAGCCACACCTCAAACCACAGCATAGCCACACCTCAGACCACAGCAGAGCCACACCTCAGACCACAGCATAGCCACACCTCAGACCACAGCAGAGCCACACCTCAGACCACAGCAGAGCCACGCTGCTCTCCCGGATGTCTGCTGCCACACCCCAGAGTCACGGGTCATCCTGGCGCATGACCCGTTCAGTGGAAGCCCCCCCTACCCCCGACACAGGAGCATTACATATCTACATGTATATGTATTACATATACGTCTGTATGTGATATACACATGTATATCATGTATACATATACACATGTATATGTATTACATATATATACATATTTTTTTTTTTTTATTATACTTTGTCGCTGTCTCCCGCGTTTGCGAGGTAGCGTAAGGAAACAGACGAAAAAAATGGCCCCCCCCCCCCCCCCCATACACATGTATATACATACGTCCACACACGCAAATATACATACCTACACAGCTTTCCATGGTTTACCCCAGACGCTTCACATGCCTTGATTCAATCCACTGACAGCACGTCAACCCCGGTATACCACATCGCTCCAATTCACTCTATTCCTTGCCCTCCTTTCACCCTCCTGCATGTTCAGGCCCCGATCACACAAAATCTTTTTCACTCCATCTTTCCACCTCCAATTTGGTCTCCCTCTTCTCCTCGTTCCCTCCACCTCTGACACATATATCCTCTTGGTCAATCTTTCCTCACTCATTCTCTCCATGTGCCCAAACCACTTCAAAACACCCTCTTCTGCTCTCTCAACCACGCTCTTTTTATTTCCACACATCTCTCTTACCCTTACGTTACTCACTCGATCAAACCACCTCACACCACACATTGTCCTCAAACATCTCATTTCCAGCACATCCATCCTCCTGCGCACAACTCTATCCATAGCCCACGCCTCGCAACCATACAACATTGTTGGAACCACTATTCCTTCAAACATACCCATTTTTGCTTTCCGAGATAATGTTCTCGACTTCCACACATTCTTCAAGGCCCCCAGGATTTTCGCCCCCTCCCCCACCCTATGATCCACTTCCGCTTCCATGGTTCCATCCGCTGCCAGATCCACTCCCAGATATCTAAAACACTTCACTTCCTCCAGTTTTTCTCCATTCAAATTCACCTCCCAATTGACTTGACCCTCAACCCAACTGTACCTAATAACCTTGCTCTTATTCACATTTACTCTTAACTTTCTTCTTCCACACACTTTACCAAACTCAGTCACCAGCTTCTGCAGTTTCTCACATGAATCAGCCACCAGCGCTGTATCATCAGCGAACAACAACGGACTCACTTCCCAAGCTCTCTCATCCCCAACATGTAAACATGTATATGTATTACATGTATACATATACACAAATATATGTATCACTATTATGTAATGTGTTAATGAGACAGATACTCCGCTGTCCGATACCTTGATCGCCTCCTGGTGTGTGTGTGAGCGGCAGCAACACTCAGCTCACCTCCCTCATAGCAGCAGCTCGGGACAATGGCAACGTTGTGTTGTGTGTGTGTGTGTATTCCAGTGCGATCAACTGACTCATTCCGCATCGCTAGTTGCACAGCCACGTCCACTGGCTTGTGTGGGACGTGTTCAGCTGGTGACGCAGAGGGTGGTTGACGGGACTGGTTGACGGTAATGGTGACTTTGGTGTACGTCACGGTGATGATGGGCTACGTGGGAGAACCTGGCAGCCAAGTCGTCACTTGGCCTGTGGTTCTCCCTAGCCAATGGTTCCTTAGTCTGTGGTTCCCTTTGGCCAATGGTCTCATAGCCTGTGGTTCTCCCTTGGCCAATGGTCTCATAGCCTGTGGTTCCCTTTGGCCAATGGTCTCCTAGCCTGTGGTTCCCTTTGGCCAATGGTCTCATAGCCTGTGGTTCCCTTTGGCCAATGGTCTCATAGCCTGTGGTTCCCCTTGGCTAATGGTCTCATAGCCTGTGGTTCCCCTTGGTCAATGGTCTCATAGCCTGTGGTTCCCCTTGGTCAATGGTCCTCAACCTCCCCTCCCAGTGGTCTCTCAGCCGATGGTTCCCTGGAGGTCATTTGACCGGTTATGGAGGAGGCCTTTGATGGTGCCAAGAACCGAATCAAAATGCTTTCCAGTATCACGTCACTTTCCAGTGCAGCAGCACATGCCTCAGAAACCCCCACCCACTCGCTCGTCAGTATCAGGTTAAAACTCATATTTTTTTGAGCTCCAGGGCTGCTCCCCCAGGAATGGCACTGGGGGAGGACACGTTCTTAAGAAAGGCATTCAGTCTGAATAAATCGATTAAGCATTCTTTTTTTTTTAAGTCTAGGGACTAATGACTTTCTTATAGAACCAGCAGCCTGATCTGTTTACGAAGGACGACCCACATGGAAATGGTCGACTTTATCTACATTTTGCCACGGGAGCGGCGAATCTATTGTACATTCTCACCCAATCTTGTGGTCGCTGGAGGAGAATAAGAGAGTACAAAGAGCACCACAGTTGCGATAGACTAGGGCCTCAGTGGTTCACTGGCACGTTACACAGCGAGCGAAAGGTTTACGAGGAACGGACGGCATCGGATGAATTATTCAGTAACTCACATAGCCAGTCAAGTGCTTACAGACGATGAGCAACAATGATGGGATTATGTAAGGCGTGATAATGGGTCCTGCCCGTTTTGGCAGGTTCCATAGCGAGTCTACGCAGGCAGTTCGGTCACAGTAGGCCAGCTCGTGTGAGGCAGTCCTTCGTCAACACATCATCAACTGCCGCTCGCAACAGTGGACACTCATTCACACAGTATTGGAAACACAGTGTTATAGACAATACCATGCTATAACTGGTACCCCTTGAACCTTGGTTAGATATTGAAGGTATAGATTTCATGGCCGGACATGCACCCCCATAGCACACACCTTAAGAGTGACATAGAAAACGAAGTAGGGGATGGTGTCTACCTGTTAGTAAAAGTTTATCTTATTCTTGTACTGAGAAATGTAATAGCTATTGGTACATATCGACTATTTTTTGTGGAAGTTACAGATAAGATTTGTCAAAAGATAACGGAAAGATAACACTCGTGGATTACAGATGCGTGGGTGAGTGTCTTACTCAGAGAGCAACGTAATGGATACGTTTAGAAATGGACTTGAAGAAAATACTTTACCTCATGTCCATGACCGAACATTTTTTTTGTGCCCTCATTGTTGTAATGATTTTACTGGTATTTTTCTTTTTCTTTTTCTTCTTTTTTTTAGCCTTCTGTTGTCTTTTCTACCTCTCCCACACTCTCAGCTCTGTTTTCTTGATCTCTTTTACGATCACAAAGAACCTCGAAGGGACTCACTGATCTGTTGCTGTTTTGCATTTTCTCTCTGTTAATCCCTATTACGCCTGTTGATTCCCATTACGCCTGTTGATCCCCATTACGCCTGTTGATCCCCATTACGCCTATTGATCCCCATTACGCCTGTTGATCCCCATTACGCCTGTTGATCCCCATTATGCCTGTTGAGCCCCGTTACGCCTGTTGATCCCCATTACGCCTATTTGTCCCCATTACGCCTATTGGTCCCCATTACGCCTGTTGATCCCCATTACGCCTATTGGTCCCCATTACGCCTGTTGATCCCCATTACGCCTATTGGTCCCCATTACGCCTGTTGATCCCCATTACGCCTCATCATCCCCATTACGCCTATTGATCCCCATTACGCCTATTGATCCCCATTACGCCTATTGATCCCCATTACGCCTATTGGTCTCCATTACGCCTGTTGATCCCCATTACGCCTGTTGATCCCCATTACGCCTATTGATCCCCATTACGCCTATTGGTCCCCATTACGCCTGTTGATCCCCATTACGCCTGTTGATCCCCATTACGCCTATTGATCCCCATTACGCCTATTGGTCCCCATTACGCCTGTTGATCCCCATTACGCCTGTTGATCCCCATTACGCCTATTGATCCCCATTACGCCTGTTGATCCCCATTACGCCTATTGATCCCATTACGCCTATTGGTCCCCATTACGCCTGTTGATCCCCATTACGCCTCATGATCCCCATTACGCCTATTGATCCCCATTACGCCTATTGATCCCCATTACGCCTATTGGTCCCCATTACGCCTATTGGTCCCCATTATGCCTGTTGATCCCCATTACGCCTCATGATCCCCATTACGCCTATTGATCCCATTACGCCTATTGATCCCCATTACGCCTATTGATCCCCATTACGCCTATTGGTCCCCATTACGCCTGTTGATCCCCATTACGCCTGTTGATCCCCATTACGCCTATTGATCCCCATTACGCCTGTTGATCCCCATTACGCCTGTTGATCCCCATTACGCCTATTGATCCCCATTACGCCTGTTGATCCCCATTACGCCTATTGATCCCCATTACGCCTATTGGTCCCCATTACGCCTGTTGATCCCCATTACGCCTCATGATCCCCATTACGCCTATTGATCCCCATTACGCCTATTGATCCCCATTACGCCTATTGGTCCCCATTACGCCTATTGGTCCCCATTATGCCTGTTGATCCCCATTACGCCTCATGATCCCCATTACGCCTATTGATCCCCATTACGCCTATTGATCCCCATTACGCCTATTGGTCCCCATTACGCCTATTGGTCATACGCTGTTGATCCCCATTACGCCTCATGATCCCCATTACGCCTATTGATCCCCATTACGCCTATTGATCCCCATTACGCCTATTGATCCCCATTACGCCTATTGGTCCCCATTACGCCTGTTGATCCCCATTACGCCTGTTGATCCCCATTACGCCTCATGATCCCCATTACGCCTATTGATCCCCATTACGCCTATTGATCCCCATTACGCCTATTGATCCCCATTATGCCTGTTGATCCCCATTATGCCTATTGATCCCCATTACGCCTGTAGATCCCCATTACGCCTATTGATCCCCATTATGCCTATTGATCCCCATTACGCCTGTAGATCCCCATTACGCCTATTGATCCCCATTATGCCTGTTGATCCCCATTATGCCTATTGATCCCCATTACGCCTGTTGATCCCCATTATGCCTATTGATCCCCATTACGCTTGTTGATCCCCATTACGCCTGTTAATCCCCATTACGCCGAGATCATTCGTGGGGTCATGACCTTTCATGGTTGTTGGCCCCCATGTGACTACCAGTGACTACCAGTTAATACTACGACTTAACTGGTGGACGCCCTCACCGGCCCTCTTTCCAAGCAGGTGGTCCGTCCCTCTGGCCTCCCGACGACACAGATCGCATCAAAATGACTCCACTGGTCTGGTGTTTACCTCGCCAGCGCCGCGTCGCTCAGTGACCGCCCTGTGTATGGCACACGCCACACGAGACGCTAAACATTCTCGTGCTCTCTCTCTCTCTCTCTCTCTCTCTCTCTCTCTCTCTCTCTCTCTCTCTCTCTCTCTCTCTCTCTCTCTCTCTCTCGACACACACACACGCCACACACGACGCTAAACATTCCCATGCTCTCTCTCTCTCTCTCTCGATCGATCGATCGACGCTAAACATTCTCATGCTCTCTCTCTCTCTCTCTCTCTCTCTCTCTCTCTCTCTCTCTCTCTCTCTCTCTCTCTCTCTCTCTCTCTCTCTCTCTCTCTCTCTCTCTCTCTCTCTCTCTCTCTCCCTCCAAACGACACGATATGGCACAACAGTTGTTTGTTTATATTGGCGAGCGGATGCAGTACTTGAGCGTCCGCGCTGCTGTTGCTCGCTGTATCACGCTGGTGGTGGAGGAAAGCCACACCGAATACGTCTTCAGTGTCGATAAACCTTGAAGCTGTCGTCACCCTCGGCGAACGCATCTCCCACTGCAACCACACCCTCGACGCTAGGTGGTCCTCGAACCGAACATGACGGGTCAGATCGAAGGTCATCTTCACTACACCCTCACTTTCACTACACACCTCACTTTCACTACACCCTCGTCTTCACCACCACACCCTCCTCACCTTCACTACACTCTGACCTACACTAAACCGTCACCCTCAGTACACCTTCATCTTCACTACACCCTCACCTTCACTACACACTCATCTCACTACATCCTCACTTTCACTAGACCCTCACCTTCACTACACCCTCACCTTCACTACACCCTCACCTTCACTACACCCTCATCTTCACTACACTCTCGACAGCACTGGCCTTTGTCCTGACCCTCATGGGTTAGGGGCTGCTTGTAGGAAAGTAAAAGTAGGAAATATAAGGAAAATAACGCAACGGCGTGTTTTTCCTGCTTTGAAGGGAGATGTAGATAAACTGAAGTGTGCATCTGCTAGTTATAAGCCGACGTCTTTAATGAACTCTTAGAAATACAGTTTTTTTTATCATATTAGCTGAGACGACACGGCCAACTGAGACCCTAATCAAGGCCACCGTATTGACGCTATATATATATATATATATATATATATATATATATATATATATATATATATATATATATATATATATATACATATATATATATGTATATATGTATATATATACACACACACACATATATATGTATATTGGAAAGGATCACTGTTGGGTGCACGGAGAAATGAAACACAATAAATTCCTAGGTGCACTTTCGTGTAATAATCACATCATCAGGGGAGTTACAAGAAATACAACAGTTATACAACGAAAAGACGTAGTAGCTAGGACGCCTGAGCCAGGCACCCATTTTGTTGGACCAAGACCATGTTCTCAGAAACGCCCCTGGATAGCAATATGGCCTTTATATAGAAGCCTCGGGAAATCTGTGGCCTTGTACTCTCTATGGGGATCCTTAGGAGAATAAACATATGCCCCCAACAGTTTGCAGGATCGATAAACAGAAGGTTGAATCTTGCACCTGGCGAGAGAGAGAGAGAGAGAGAGGGTGTTCCGTGTGTGTGTGTGTGTGTGTGCACATACACCTACTACCACCCTAACGCCTGCTCCTCTCGCTGTTTATGGCGCTGGTCCTCCGTTGGTAATAGAAATGCCATTCAGCACGGCGGCGAGAACTCATGCGACCTGAACCCAAAAGAAGATGCAGATCACCGCAACCCATATGTCGGGAGAAGGAGGGAGGGAGGGTGAGCGGTGCTAAGGAGGAGGAGGAGGAGGGAGAGGTGGAGGGAGCGTGGGGACGCTAGGGAGGAGGAGGAGGTGGTGGAGGGAGAGTGGGGACGCTAGGGAGGAGGAGGAGGGAAAGGTGGAGGGAGGGTGAGGACGCTAGGGAGGGGGAGGAGGAGGGAAAGGTGGAGGGAGGGTGGGGACGCTAGGGAGGGGGAGGAGGAGGAGGGAGAGGTGGAGGGAGGGTGGGGACGCTAGGGAGGAGGAGGAGGAGGAGGGAGAGGTGGAGGGAGCATGGGGACGCTAGGGAGGAGGAGGAGGAGGAGGAGGAGGGAGAGGTGGAGGGAGGGTGAGGACGCTAGGGAGGGGGAGGAGGAGGAGGGAGAGGTGGAGGGAGCATGGGGACGCTAGGGAGGAGGAGGAGGTGGAGGGAGGGTGGGGACGCTAGGGAGGAGGAGGAGGAGGAGGTGGAGGGAGGGTGGGGACGCTAGGGAGGAGGAGGAGGAGGAGGAGGAGGTGGTGGTGGAGGGAGGGTGGGGACGCTAGGGAGGAGGAGGAGGAGGAGGGAGAGGTGGAGGGAGGGTGGGGACGCTAGGGAGGAGGAGGAGGAGGAGGTGGAGGGAGGGTGAGGACGCTAGGGAGGGGGAGAGGTGGAGGGAGCATGGGGACGCTAGGGAGGAGGAGGAGGAGGGAAAGGTGGAGGGAGGGTGGGGGACGCTAGGGAGGAGGAGGAGGAGGAGGAGGGAGAGGTGGAGGGAGGGTGAGGACGCTAGGGAGGGGGAGGAGGAGGAGGGAGAGGTGGAGGGAGCATGGGGACGCTAGGGAGGAGGAGGAGGAGGAGGGAGGGTGGGGACGCTAGGGAGGAGGAGGAGGGAGAGGAGGAGGGAGGGTGGGGACGCTAGGTAGGAGGAGGAGGAGGAGGAGGGAGAGGTGGAGGGAGCATGGGGACGCTAGGGAGGAGGAGGAGGAGGAGGGAGAGGTGGAGGGAGGGTGGGGACGCTAGGGAGGAGGAGGAGGGAGAGGTGGAGGGAGGGTGGGGACGCTAGGTAGGAGGAGGAGGAGGAGGAGGGAGAGGTGGAGGGAGGGTGGGGACGCTAGGGAGGGGGAGGAGGAGGAGGGAGAGGTGGAGGGAGGGTGGGGACGCTAGGGAGGGGGAGGAGGAGGGAAAGGTGGAGGGAGGGTGGGGACGCTAGGGAGGAGGAGGGAGAGGTGGAGGGAGGGTGTGGGCGCTAGGGAGGAGGAGGAGGAGGAGGGAGAGGTGGAGGGAGGGTGGGGACGCTAGGGAGGAGGAGGAGGAGGAGGAGGGAGAGGTGGAGGGAGGGTGTGGGCGCTAGGGAGAAGGCGGAGGGAGGGAGGGAGGGAGTCCACCATTACAGATGCTCAGCAGGGCACCAACAGGTTCTCTGGTATTCTTAGAACTCTACGAACTAGATCCGTGAGGCGCGCCTCGCCTCTCACTCTGACGCAGGACCTGCAGTACAGCAGGGCGGTGGCGCGAGAAGACGCGACGCGATGCGCAGGGAAGAAGATAGAGGAAAAAAACAGATGTAGAAACTCGGAGAAATCTGTACCACTTTCAGGGATACAGAAAAGTGGAAACAGAAGTTATGGAGTCTCTTACAAGGTCTGAATACTGGGATGTGTCTGTTCACGATCCCAGAGCTGGAGTAATGAGGCCACAGACGATGGTTCTGTTCAGGGTCCGAGGGAGACATTGAGGCCATAGACGAAGTCTCTGTTCAGGGTCCGAGGGAGAGATTGAGGCCATAGACGATGTCTCTGTTCAGGGTCCGAGGGAGAGATTGAGGCCATAGACGAAGTCTCTGTTCAGGGTCCGAGGGAGAGATTGAGGCCATAGACGAAGTCTCTGTTCAGGGTCCGAGGGGGAGATTGAGGCCATAGACGAAGTCTCTGTTCAGGGTCCGAGGGAGAGATTGAGGCCATAGACGAAGTCTCTGTTCAGGGTCCGAGGGGGAGATTGAGGCCATAGACGAAGTCTCTGTTCAGGGTCCGAGGGGGAGATTGAGGCCATAGACGAAGTCTCTGTTCAGGGTCCGAGGGAGAGATTGAGGCCATAGACAAAGTCTCTGTTCAGGGTCCGAGGGAGAGATTGAGGCCATAGACAAAGTCTCTGTTCAGGATCCGAGGGAGAGATTGAGGCCACAGACATTGGTTCTCCAGGATCCCAGAGGGAGTTCGAGGCCACAGAGGAAGCCTCTGTTTAGAATCCCAGAAAGAGATTGAAGCCACAGACTGTTTTTGTTCAGGACCTCAGGGAGAGTCTGAAGCCACAGACGAAGTTTCTCCTCAGGATCCTGGAGCGAGATTGGGGCCACAGACGAAGGTCACCACAGACGCAGATGCCGATAAGAGATGGAAACCAGGAGTGTTTGGATACCAGCACCGAGAGACGCCCCGAGCGAGGCAACCTGACGAAGGTGGGACCTACATTCCAAGCGACCCCAAAAGCGGGTGTGGCCCCACGAGCGACGGAGCCCCCTGAACGGAGGGAACTGGGGACCACAGGAGCCCCCGAACTGAGAGCTCTCAGGCTAAGGAGCCTATTGCCCGTGAGAAGAGGAGCCTAACGAACCAAGAAACTCTCATGCCCATAAGAACCACCTGAGTTGGATGAGTGGCGGTAGCTCACCAGGACCTCCCTGCGCTGAGGACGAAGACCTGGTCGATGGATCATCCTGCCACATGTGCGCCGGCCTGGTCTTACGGGTTCCACATGGCCCCTCTACTCCACCTGACCACTGTGATCCTAGTTGATTTACGACACTGAAGTTCATCCCGGTTCCCTCTACCCTATGAACTCCTCTAGGTGTCAGACACCACCATCTTGCCACTGATTACTTCAAGGTTGCGTCCCCTAACTTGGCTCAAACCAACGGTGTCATAATGGAAGATGGACCCATCAGCCTCTCATCTGTGCCCCCCTTGTCGTACTCCCTGTAGTTCTCAATCTTTCTGTCCATAATGATACGAATTCCTGTCAGTTTTTTCATGCGTCTGGCTACACGTCCCCAGCTGGCGTTACATCTACCTCCATCAAGGCCCACAGTGGAAGGGAGGAGAAAAAATCTGTCCGACTCCCCTGTGACGGTCTCTACCCTCCTTCTCCCTTCCATCATCCTTCCCTCTCGACTAATGCCCTCCTTCCAAGCCTCATGTCTCCTTCCCACTGTCCTGCCTCTTTCAGTGGCCATCCTTCGTCTGTTTCCTGGCGCTACCTCGCTGACGTGGGGAAGAACGATCATCTATGATACAAAGTTGAACCTTAAGTGTTACTTGTGTCACATGCATACAACCGAAGCATCAAGCCTCGTGTTACTCGACGTCGTTACATAATGTTACTGAGATCACGCAGCGTTACCGTGCTCGGGGATCATACGTAGTGTACAACACTGATCTTATCTCAGTACACTTTATATACTTATACACTGTCGTCTGCCTGCCTGCCTCCCTCCCTCCCTAACCCCACTGCCTCTTACCCTACCTCCTACCTTCCTCTGTACCCCCTGCCACCGTCTCCACCTCCTCCCCCTGCCCCCATCCCTCTCCCCTGCCTCCAACTGTTAACAGAAAGAACATGTAACCAGGGTGCCAACAGGATCGTATTGTATACGTGGAGCACCGTCATCAGAAAATGGGTCACTAGATATTCAAGTTTTTGTAAACTGAAAGACTTTAATGAAAACTGAGACTCAGCGTGTACTATGCGAGACGGACCTACGCTAAGTGAGGGTTGTAGTGGGATGGGGTGATATACACGGTTGTAGTGAGGGGTGAGGGGGTGTTGTAATATGCACACTGACCTGAAGTTTTGTTATAGAGATGCGACTTAATGGTGGGCGGCGGCTCGAAAGAGGATACATCGTGCATTAAAGGTCCCGGGACTGTACCCTAGTGATTGAATTACATAATGATTTACATAAAATCTGCATACAGAGACTAGGGAGCGGTAAATGAATTATATAACGTGAAGTAAGTCAATTGTTTACAGGGACTGAGCAGTAATGATGAAACGATGGAACCAGATACAAATTGGTAAGTGGATACAAGATGCAAAGTATGTGGATTAATTCATCTTTGTTGCTCTTTTCTTTCTTACGCTGGAGGTTCCAGTCACGGACAGAAGTCCACATCGAGTCTGGACCTTCATTGAAATATAAGAGAGAATTATGGAACGGAAAAGGAAAAGACAAGGGAAAGTATTTACGAATTCTGGAGGAAGAGAAAAAAATCTGTCCCAAATGTACCAGGTCATAGTTATTGGGAAAGACATGAGAAGGTAGAGAGTTTCAAAGCTTCGGCGTGTAGGTAAAGAAGCAGGTATCAAAACGGCCCACCCTTGAGTTGCCGATGGCCACACAGTAATCATGTGACGCAGGAGCTTGCCGAGTATTGCGTGGTCTAGCTATCGGTGGGGAGCACACAAGCAGCCAGCTCTCGGGAGCAAAAGCCAAAGTAATACATGTAGAAGAGGGAAAGTGAACCAATATTGTGGCTTAGCGCAAGTGGGTCAAGTTTGAAAGTTAGCCTGGGACAGTTTATAAGTCGGACTGCTTTCGACTCAACTCTGTCAAGTAAGGATGCAGAGCTAGAACCACTCCAGACGTGAGAATAGTACTACATACAAGGACAAATCAACCCTTTTCATAAAGGGAGCAACTGCTCAGAAAAATACAAATTTTGACATCTAAACAAGACTTCCAGTTTCTTAGAGGCAGACTTAACTGTTTCCGTAATGTGGGGTTTCCAAGATAGAATGCATATGATAATAATGCCAGTTATGTTCCTAGAGTTATGGGATGGAGTTACAGAACAGTCGAAGGAGATGGGAAAGTTTTGAGGAATTTTCGATAGAGAGATAGGTAGAAACTGGGTCTTGAAAGCGTTGAATTTAACTAGATTACGTCTACCCCTTTGAAACTTTCTGTCCAAGTCTGAGTTTAATGACGAAGTTGTGTCGAGACGATATGAAGATCGACTGAGACAAGAGGAAGCAGAACTGAGGATGTGGAGGAATGCAGTGGTGACTCGTCAGCGTAATGAGTGCAATGTGTTATTTGTAGAAGAAAGAAAATCGTTGGTAGATAAGAGATAAAAAGTGTAGGGGACAGGACAGAACCTTGAGGGACACCGTTGTTGATGGAGTAAGAGGGAATGGCTGGTCTGTCATCAACCACGGAGATAGATCGGCTTGAGAGGAAGATAGATATGGAGGAGCAAAGTAAGGAAGGGAAACTAAAGGAGAGGAGTTCCAGTTCTTTAGTCTTTCCCATGTATCTAGTATATGGTTCAGTCTAGCGAGTTCCCCATCAAACCTGTGGTTCTTAATGTCAAGGTAGTTATGTGTAAGATGTCTTGTGTTTCACGGTCATGGACTTGAAGGCGAGCATTTGAACAAGGTTATACACCCTCCTGCTGAGGTCCAGGATCAAGCTGTGTGGCTATCGTCCTTGAAACAAAAATAGGTGACTTTCTCTCGGCCAGGTAGCTAAAGGTTCAGGGAGGAAGTCAGCCCACGTATAGCCACTGTAACTAGTTCATACAGGACTGTGCGTCAAGTGGCTATAACAAAGGGAACGATAAGGTCAAATGCAGTGATTGCATTCAGTGTGACGAATGCAGAGAGTGTGATTGCATTCAGTGTGACGAATGCAGAGAGTGTGATTGCATTCAGTGTGACGAATGCAGAGAGTGTGATTGCATTTAGTGTGACGAATGCAGAGAGTGTGATTGCATTCAGTGCGACGAATGCAGAGAGTGTGATTGCATTCAGTGTGACGAATGCAGAGAGTGTGATTGCATTCAGTGTGACGAGTTGAAAAAGGTCCTGCGATGGACGCTTGGGGAGATAGAAGATTTCTTTTTTTTTACCAGGTGGATTAAGCCTGAGACGCATCCTTTCCAAGGTATTTACCTCCATGGCTAGCCCAAGCTGTAGGTCTGGAGGTTATTTGGTTGGGTTCGATTTGGTTATGGAGACGATACGACAGTTCGCTCACGAGTTGGGTTCCTCTCCTGTCACATCGCTCATGTTATGTAGTGGCCCCAGAACGTTACGCAAGGGTGTTACGACACCAGTCACCCCTGCTGACGTAGTAGCTCTGTCTTCGGTTAAAGTTACGTCAGGTTCAGAACACAGTTCATGATGTTACGTGTTCATCGTGAAACTGGTTCACAATACAGTTCATGATGTTATGTGTTCGTCATGAAACTGGTTCAGAACACAGTTCATGGTGTTATGTGTTCGTCATGAAACTGGTTCAGAACACAGTTCATGATGTTATGTGTTCATCGTGAAACTGGTTCAGAACACAGTTCATGATGTTATGTGTTCGTCATGAAACTGGTTCAGAACACAGTTCATGATGTTATGTGTTCGTCATGAAACTGGTTCAGAACACAGTTCATGGTGTTATGTGTTCGTCATAAAACTGGTTCAGAACACAGTTCATGATGTTATGTGTTCGTCATGAAACTGGTTCAGAACACAGTTCATGATGTTATGTGTTCGTCATAAAACTGGTTCAGAACACAGTTCATGATTTTGTGTTCGTCATAAAACTGGTTCACAATACAGTTCATGATGTTATGTGTTCGTCATGAAACTGGTTCACAATACAGTTCATGATGTTATGTGTTCGTCATGAAACTGGTTCAGAACACAGTTCATGATGTTATGTGTTCGTCATGAAACTGGTTCAGAACACAGTTCATGGTGTTATGTGTTCGTCATGAAACTGGTTCACAATACAGTTCATGATGTTATGTGTTCGTCATGAAACTGGTTCACAATACAGTTCATGATGTTATGTGTTCGTCATGAAACTGGTTCAGAAGACAGTTCATGGTGTTATGTGTTCGTCATGAAACTGGTTCACAATACAGTTCATGATGTTATGTGTTCGTCATGAAACTGGTTCAGAACACAGTTCATGATGTTATATGTTCGTCATGAAACTGGTTCACAATACAGTTCATGATGTTATGTGTTCGTCATGAAACTGGTTCACAATACAGTTCATGATGTTATGTGTTCGTCATGAAACTGGTTCACAATACAGT
Source organism: Panulirus ornatus (assembly GCF_036320965.1). NCBI lineage: Eukaryota > Metazoa > Arthropoda > Malacostraca > Decapoda > Palinuridae > Panulirus > Panulirus ornatus. The sequence continues at coordinate 15,762,880 of NC_092278.1, forward strand.
TCATGATGTCATGTGTTCATCGTGAAACTGGTTCAGAACACAGTTCATGATGTTATGTGTTCATCGTGAAACTGGTTCAGAACACAGTTCATGATGTTATGTGTTCATCGTGAAACTGGTTCAGAACACAGTTCATGATGTTATGTGTTCATCGTGAAACTGGTTCAGAACACAGTTCATGATGTTATGTGTTCGTCATAAAACTGGTTCAGAACACAGTTCATGATGTTATTTGTTCTTCATAAAACTGATCATCCCATCTCTAAGGTCATGTCTGGAATTTGGCCTTCCGTGCATCCGCGAAGGTAGACTGGCAAAGTAGAGATGGAGTGACGCAATTGTTTCACCAGTGCCATGGCTTTATGTTGTGGATATGAACGGGAGAAACTTTGAGCCATCCTTTTCCCCTTGATTTTGTTAATGTCTCTCCACGCTCTGCTGCTGATGGTGTGTGTGTGTATGTGTGTGTGTGTGTGTGTGTGTGTGTGTGTGTGTGTATGTGTGTGTGTGTGTGTGTGTGTGTCTTCAGTCCATACACAAATGCTTCCCCTAGTCAGATTTCCAGAGCCAGGCCGGTGTGGCAGATTTTTCGTTGCTAACCTTACATGATATATTCGCTACTCCCCGCATTTGCGAGGTAGCGTTAAGAACAGACGACTGAGCCTTAGAGGGAATATCCTCACTTGGCCCCTTTCTCAGTTCCTTTTTTTTTGGGGGGGGGGGAGTAAAAAACGGTTGGGGAGGATTTCCAGACCCCCCCCGCTTCCCTCCCCTTTTAGTCGCCATCTACGACCGGATGCTTTGGAGAGTAATTGAAGGAAAAAAAATGTCGATTTTGGTGAAGCTGTGATGGTGGTCGCTTAGAATGGTGTGAAAAATGAGGATCGTCTCTGTAGTGTGTGGGCGATGTTGGATGCTAGCAGCAGGAGTAGGTCATGGGTCCCGCCACAGTGGACGCGAGTCGACTCTATATATAGATCCTGGACGAACTGTCCATTGTGTTATTCATTACCGGCACAGGAGACTGACCACCCTCTCGTCATTTCTGTGTTTTTACGATCTTTTTGGCCCAAAGACGCTTGGCCCTTATTGGTGGGGGGTCATCTCGACGTGTGAGTAGTCTGTGTGACCTGGGTCGTCCTACGTTGACCCAGTCTTGTGGTAGGGTTGACCTCGGCTTAAAGGTTGTAGGCTTCCGTGGGGGCGTGGTGACCTTGTGTGTCATAGTACTGGATCTGAGGAAGGGTTTTTGAGCGTGCTTGTGTGTGGTGTGGCCACTTGCCTCCCTATCCTCCTACACTCTCATGCTAACACCATTACATCACTTCCTACAGACACGACACAAATGGTCTTGTAAAGTCCTGTGACCCAAACAAGAAGGTGGATCATCTGTCAGGGACCCAATTGGACCCTAGTGTGACCCTGAGTAAGAAACAGCATGAGGAACCCACCACCGTTGACTTGAGCAGCCTCGCCCACACTGCTGATGCTGTCATCATGGCTAACTGGACTGGCTCATAAATATCCATGTGGAAGCCACCTGTATCTGTCTGTCAAGCAGTCCACTGGCCCTCAGACACCAGTGTGATTCCTGGTCTGTCACTTTCTACCGAGGAGTCTGTGATGCCCTCCCCATATCCCCTGGCCTCCTTCAGCAGTTGCCTCATGTTACTGTGAGAGATTTTTTTTGCCAGCGCCCTTCTCCTGCAGCAGCCTCTCAAATACAGGACCTACTACGTCTATGCCTCCTGCAGCACAAAACCCAAAACTTCGCCAATTTCAAGACCTCAGCGACGTTTACTCCCTCCTGCAGAAGCTCCACGAGAACTGGCATCCACGCAACTTAGCCATGGAACCCCATACTTTCACCATACCTCACATTCCCCAGCATCAGCGCCACACGTTGAGTCATACTCGACTCTCCCGACGCCTGCACCTCACACGACACTTGCCTCACCTGCTCTTACACCATTACCATAAGCATCTGACCAAGTGTCGCGCACCAGCGTAACGGCAACCCTGCCCAGCTCATCTCACCTTCCCACAACTCACCTCACCTTACCTAATCCTGCGTCAGCAGCTCACCCTGAGCTACATCATCTATGTGCTTACCCAATAAAGCATTGTTGTGGGCCTCCTGCGTTTCCTGACCCATCCTTCACACCAGGATCGTCACAGATGGAGATGTAGTCACAGACATACCCGCCAGAGTACCATCTTGTAACGCACACGCCAGCTGGTGGTGGTGGTGATGCCTCTGTACACAGTTGGTGATGGTGTGTGTGTGTGTGTGTGTGTGTGTAGTGCAAAGGTAATGTACTGTAGCACATGTTCTTCAGAGACGACATCTGTTGGCCGGGGTTTGAAGGGAGGAGGGAGGAAAGTGTGGGGAGAGAGAGGGAGGGAGTGTTGTAACACACTGGGAGAGGGAGGGGAGAGTTCTGTAGGCATGCAGAGGGAGGGAGGGAGTGGCAAGGAGGGAGGGGCGGGGGGAGTGTGGGGAAGGCGGCGGCGTCGCGCCGTCTGGTGGCTGTGGAGGGCAGGCGCCGGGCAGTCTGCTCCAGCCAGTCACCCACGCTGACGCTGCCTCAAACATTTGCTCTTTTATTTTTCCTCCGCTTTCTTCCCCGACCCCACCCCACCACTACAGCCACAGCACACACGCACACACACACCTCTCTCTCTCTCGCCAGACCGGCCCGCCTCCTCGCTACGTACGCAGACACACACCCACAGCCCCGGCAGAGGCACGATCACAATTGGAAGAACTTGGTAAGAGTGGCGAGGCAGGAGGCGGTGCTAGCAGGGTGGGCACCAGCCGCTGGGGTGAAGTCAGACACCTGAAGAATTATGATGATTTTATCCCGTTGTGGCCCACCAGGGTCAGCGGCGACTCCATCTACAGCCACCACAGTCCCCTCCCTCTATACTCTGTGTGTGTGTCTCTCTCTCCTCTCAGGGAAATATCCTCCTCTCAAACCCCTTGATAGATAGTCTTTCCTAGGGTGATGTGTGGGTGTACGTGTGTGTGTGGGTGTACGTGTGTGTTAGCCGGGCGGCGAGCGGGCCGGTGGTGGGTGGCGGGCGGTCGGGGCCTCCCACCCACCCACCGGCCTGATATGAATCTTTATCTGGTCGCGCCATATTTGACGAAGACCCAGTCCTAGGGTCTCCTCGTACCCGGCCATAACCCAGGGCGGTGTGTGTCCTCCTCCTCCTCGTGCTCCTGCTCGGCTGCTCATCCTGGTGCAGGGAGAGAGAGAGAGAGAGAGAGAGAGAGAGAGAGAGAGAGAGAGAGAGAGAGAGAGAGAGAGAGAGAGAGAGAGAGAGTGAGTGAGTATATCCAGCACTCTCCAGCTGGTGAAGTTTTCCATTAGTCAGCCTCTCTTAACACTCGGTTCGAGAACCATTTACCTGTTCCAGTGCTCATTTCCAGCAACGTCCTGTTCTTCCAGCTTACCCAGTGCTAACGGTAGCCAGTTTAGCCAACCCTCAGTACCTCCAGCAGTCAGCTTAGCCAACACCCAGTACGTCCAGCAGCCAGCTTAGCCAAACATCCAGTGCGTCGAACAGCCAGCTTAGCCAACACCCGGTGCGTCCAACAGCCAGCTTAGCCAACACCCGGTGCGTCCAGGAGCCAGCTTAGCCAACACCCGGTGCGTCCAGGAGTCAGCTTAGCCAACACCCTGTGCGTCTAGGAGCCAGCTTAGCCAACACCTGGTGCGTCCAGGAGCCAGCTTCGCCAACACCCAGTTCTTCCAGCGGCCAGTCCACCCAGTGCTCGTTTCTTCCAGGAACCATTTCACCCCGTTCTCAAGGTCTTGAAGCCGCCCGCTCATTCGGGCAAGCGGCTCTTCTCGACGTGTGAACGCTCTCCAGCGAGAACCTCACGCAATCACTCCTCCTCTGGGTAATTGACTGTAAGTCATCGCCTATTTTCACTGCAGGATGACGGAGCTTTGCACTGTGTGTTTGTGTGTGTGTGTGTGTGTGTAGTTCGTTCCTGGACACCCACCCCCAAACAGCCTCCCCACCCGAACCCCTTTAAACCCTGAGGGTAACACGGACCCACAACATGGCATTGCCTCACCCTTGGTAATGCCTCAGAGAAATTCCATGACCCGTCCTGGAAGGCTCACCACTTGGAGCAGGGGTGTCTGGCCTCCCTTCCTTGATGACACTCAACCCTGGAACACTGGATGATCTACCGTAGGAGAGAACCCTGGAACACTGGATGATCTACCGTAGGAGAGAACCCTGGAACACTGGATGATCTACCGTAGGAGAGAACCCTGGAACCCTGGATGATCTACCGTAGGAGAGAACTCTGGAACACTGGATGATCTACCGTAGGAAAGAACCGACTTCCATGAAGATTAAGCCACTCTACCTCATGTCCCTTAGAGGCGTGGATCACTAGATGATGGATCCCCGTACGGGCCTTACTGTTCCCCCGGACGCGTTGCCCATTACATAATGGGTGATGAGGGGGTAACGGCAAGACCTGCCTCTCCCTAGGCTGCTTGCCACACCCTCAGCGTGGCACACTGGCTGATGAAGGGACCACGACCAGGCCTGGCTTCTGCTGATGTCACTCTCCCTCATCTCGTCTCCTCTCCCCCTCCGCTATTCATCCTCCTTCACTCCCCGTTTGTGCCACCCTCCTACGTTCCCTCCCCTCCTCCCTCTTCTGTAAACTTACTCGCCCTTGTTCAACACCCTTCCTTCCCTTACCCATTTATTCTACACCTCCTCTGTTCTCCCATCTGTTCCTCCTCCCTCTGTGCTCTCATCTATTCCTCCTCCCTCTGTTCTCCCATCTGTTCTTCCTTCCTCTGTTCTCCCATCTGTTCCTCCTCCCTCTGTGCTCTCATCTATTCCTCCTCCCTCTGTTCTCCCATCTGTTCTTCCTTCCTCTGTTCTCCCATCTGTTCCTCCTCCCTCAGTTCTCTCATCTGTTCATTCCTCCCACTCCTTCCTCGTGTGACGCTACTTCTCTCCTTACCACCCCGGCCAGGCAAGATCTTCTCTCCCTCTTCCCTCCTCCTCCTCCTCCGGTCTGTACCCTCTCCCATTTAACCCCAGACACGTCTTGCCTCCTCACCACATCTGGTCTCCTCATTCACTCCTCTCATGGTGGGAACCAGCACTAAGTAGTTGGTACCCACGCCTCTGCCCAGGACCAACACCCACCAGCTGGTTGGTGCCCCGCCGCAGCTCAGGACCAACACCCACCAGCTGGTTGGTGCCCCGCCGCAGCCCAGGACCAACACCCACCAGCTGGTGTATCGCCGCCCTCCCCTCCAGCGTGAACAATAAGACTCAATGAATTTGTGCCAGTAACCCCTGCATGTTTACTGTGCGCCCCATGTTCATCCTGTGGGCGGTAGCGCAAAAGGATTACAGGGGGTCACAAAAGGTCTTAGTCAGACCCTCGCCACTGGGCTGATGTTACATTAGATGTTACAGTTCGTATTACAGTACATAACATTACATAGGTTCATATGGTAAGTGTGACCCACTTGATGCACAAAGTGGAGACAGACTTAACATTTCAGGTGTCGTGTTATTAACAATAAGGTGTTGTGACATTTCTTGCAGGGTTTGTTTAGATCTATCCCTAAAAGCCTCTATTTTTGTCACATTCTAAGACATGATTGTTGTAATTTGTGTCCAGATCTTTGACCACAAAACTTTACATTTCACACGGTTAACATCTCCAGTTAGGTCAAAGCGCCAGTAGTACCTATAACTTAGCCTTAGTGTAGCAGTTACAACATCATGTAATCTGCTGAGTTACTTCCTCCATATACATGTTGGACTTGACACATTTCACTGTGATGGAAAGTGTTTCTCCTTGTGCTTATCTGAACTCGTCTTCGTGCTTCAAAGAGGTCAGGTAATTCTTTTCTAATTATAGTTTTGAGGCTTCTCATTGAGAACCCAATGTTGTTTTCAACATCACCTTTACTCAATGCAAGTTTAGCTAAAGCATCAGCTTTGTCATGTTCACGTAGGCCTCTGTATTTGAATCCCTCGAGCAATAATGTCTGAGTATTTGTGTCTGCTTCAGAGACCAGCATGTTACATTCTGATCTCAGGGTGTTAAGGACAAGTACTGAAGATAAAGGATCAAGAGGTAATTAGACTGTCTGTGGCAGTGATTTTTACCTGTTCAAGAGCGATAAGTGTGGCGGACAATTCAGTTTGTAGTGTAGATGCCCAGTTGTCTATTGTGAACATTTTCCACTCATCTATTACCATTGGAATGGATCACAATGGCAGCAGTGCCTGCCTGCCCTTTCCAGTGGCAAGAGTCGTGAAGAGAACCTTCAGGTATGTTATTGTCAGTCTGGGGTTCCTGTGTCTACGTTCAAGAGCTCTGGGTCTTGGCTAGGTGTTGAGGGTGAGTGAGGCAAGGAGTCACCACATCACTGCTAAAAAGGCAGCAGCGCCCAGCGTGCCACCACCAACTACGCACACACAGCCGCTACCCCCGAGGGCTAAACAGAGCGGCCTCTGTCTCCATCACCTTGGATAACGGAAGCTGGGGGTTGGCCCGGAGCACCTCGCTGCCTCTCTCTCTCCCTCACTCACTCCCTCCCTCCCTCCTCACCGTGAACTTCACGCGTCCATCTGTCTAAAGTCGAACTCTCCTCCTCATCTTCTCTGTCTCTCCTGTCTTTCCTCACTCCCCTCCACCCACACTTCCTGACCGGCACTCCACACTGGCCTCCTCTCCGTCTCCCGCTAGACAGAACGGTTACCCTGTCTCTCCCTCTCGCTCCAAACTCCCTTCACTCCCTGTCTCTCACTCCTCCCCTCAGTCACTCTCTCTCACCCCATACTTCAGTCAGCACCTGCCAGTCACTCCGTAATACAACCTCTCCCTGTCTCCCATTCCATGCATCTCACCCCACACCACAACCTCTCCCTGCCTCTCACCCCACACCACAACCTCTCCCTGCTCTCACTCCACATCTCAACCTCTCCCTACCTCTCACTCCACACCACAACCTTTCCCTGCCTCTCACTCCACACCACAACCTTTCCCTGCCTCTCACTCCACACCACAACATTTCCCTGCCTCTCACTCCACATCACAACCTCTCCCTGCTTCTCACTCCACACCACAACCTTTCCCTGCCTCTCACTCCACACCACAACCTTTCCCTGCCTCTCACTCCACATCACAACCTCTCCCTGCTTCTCACTCCACACCACAACCTTTCCCTGCCTCTCACTCCACACCACAACCTTTCCCTGCCTCTCACTCCACACCACAACCTTTCCCTGCCTCTCACTCCACAACACAACCTCTCCCTGCCTCTCACTCCACACCACAACCTCTCCCTGGCCCTCACTCCACACCACAACCTTTCCCTGCCTCTCACTCCACACCACAACCTCTCCCTGCCCCTCACTCCACACCACAACCTCTCCCTGGCCTTCACTCCACACCACAACCTCTCCCTGCTCCTCACTCCACACCAACAACCTCTCCCTGGCCCTCAATCCACGCCTCTAACGCACTCCTGTCACTCCTCCTCTCCTACGAGGACATGGTAAGCAAATCATTATCAGCGTTGCCCCCCTCAAAAAAGAGTTGCATCGTCTACCATTGCAACATTCCATCGCCCTGCCTGGACCAAAAACTGGCTCGGCTCATAATTAACATCAGAACACATAGCATAATACGCACACTAATGGCTCTCAGGCAGCTCATTGTACAAAGAATCGTCGAATGTACGAAGCTCAAAAGAAAACCTCTCGGGTTTTGCCGTATTTTGATGTGGATTGAACAGAACTGTCGTATTTGGCCAGTCAGAACGTATTTTAACGGATCTAACGGTTTTAACGGATTTAAACGGCTCTAACGGATTTGAGGTCCCTTACCGTTGTTACTGATTTAACTGGTCTAACGTATTTAATGATTTCAATGTCTTTTTTTTTCCTTTTGAAACGGGAGTAACATATGACGCATCAGTAACCAATGAGATGTGAAACTATGAAAGTATGATAGTCATAGATCAATGATATAATATCCATGATTAACGTAGATGTCTATAAAGCTAACACTACTTCAAGAACACGTAATCCAAGACCGATAGCGATTAAGTAACACGTACGCAAAATTTTAGCTTCATCGGACGAGGAATGTGTATGTGAGAAAAAAAGAAAATTAATTCATCGCGAAAGATAAGAGATGAGTGACCAAATTAGATAAGAGATGAGTCACCATTAGATAAGAGATGAGTCACCATTAGATAAGAGATGAGTCACCATTAGATGAGAGATGAGTCACCATTAGATAAGAGATGAGTCACCATTAGATAAGAGATGAGTCACCATTAGATAAGAGATGAGTCACCATTAGATAAGAGATGAGTCACCATTAGATAAGAGAGGAGTGACCATTAGATAAGAGATGAGTGACCATTAAATAAGAGATGAGTCACCATTAGATAAGAGATGAGTGACCATTAGATAAGAGATGAGTGACCATTAGATGAGAGATGAGTCACCATTAGATGAGAGATGAGTCACCATTAGATAAGAGATGAGTCACCATTAGATAAGAGATGAGTGACCATTAGATAAGAGATGAGTCACCATTAGATAAGAGATGAGTCACCATTAGATAAGAGATGAGTGACCATTGGATAAGAGATGAGTCACCATTAGATAAGAGATGAGTCACCATTAGATAAGAGATGAGTCACCATTAGATAAGGGATGAGTCACCATTAGATAAGAGAAATGACTCATGCCTTCATCAGAAGAGCATCTAGAGGAATGTGATGAATGAGGACAACATGTTTAAGAGACCCGGGGGGAAAAAAACCACTCGAGGGAGCGGCCACCAAGTATGCTTCATGCCTCTCTCTCTCTCTCTCTCTCTCTCTCTCTCTCTCTCTCTCTCTCTCTCTCTCTCTCTCTCTCTCTCTCTCTCTCTCTCTCTCCGGACATGACCCCCGTAGATGCCCTCGCCAAAGAATTATCAGGATCAGTTTACAGGATGTGACTTTGATGTTGCGCCGGACGTGGGAATTCACGGATCTGCGTTGGACACTTGCTGAGTCACAGAGTGAGTGAGTGCGTCAAGTCCAGGATGAGTCTAGATCCAGGTTGAGGCAAGACCCATATATGAGGCAGACCTATCCCATCCTCACTACCCGGCCCTTTAACACCCTCAGATCAGACCCAGATTGAGGCAAACCTATCCTCACTACCTCTGCCCTTTAACACCCTCAGATCAGAATGTAACTTTGAAGCCAGAGACAGATATTCAAACATCATTGTTCAAGAGAATGAAATCTAATTGTTTTGGATTCCCTCTCATACACGCCTACGTGAACATGACAAAGCTGATGCTTTACCTAAACTTGCATTTAGTAAAGATGATGTTGAAAACAACATTGAGTTCTCAATTCGAAGCCTCAAAACTATAATTAGAAAAGAATTACCTGACCTCTTTGAAGCACGAAGACGAGTTCAGATAAGCACAAGTAGAAACAGTTTTTCCATCACAGTGAAATGTGTCAAGTCCAACATGTATATGGAGGAAGTAACTCAGCAGATTACATGATGTTGTAACTGCTACACTAAGGCTAGGTTATAGGTACCACTGGCGCTTTGGCCTAACTGGAGATGTTAACCGTGTGAAATGTAAAGTTTTGTGGCCAAAGATCTGGACACAAATTACAACAATTATGTCTTAGAATGTGACAAAAATAGAGCCTTTTACGGATAGATCTAAACCAACCCTGCAAGAAGTGTCACAACACCTTATTGTTAGGGTGAAGCAAGACCTAGGGTGAGGCAAGATTCAGGGTGAGGCAAAACTTAGGGTGAAGCAAGACCTAGGGTGAGGCAAAACTTAGGGTGAAGCAAGACCTAGGGTGAGACAAGATTTAGGGTGAAGCAAGACCTAGGATGAGGCAAGACCTAGGGTGAGGCAAAACTTAGGGTGAAGCAAGACCTAAGATGAGGCAAGAGCTAGAGTGAGGCAAGGTACAGGTGTTCCTCCCTCGAGTCATAACCCTGGTATAATGGTTTGGTGAGAGGCCGGTGTATGGCTGAGTATCATTAGCATTTGACCTGTGAATGCTGAAGATGTTCGTCACATTATGTAACATCATGTGATATATGTAACATCATGTGATATATGTAACATCATGTGATGTGTGTAGGAAGACATCATCCTGCCAAAGGTCACGAGTGTATGCAAAAACATGGCCAAGTACTGACCAAATATTTTTTTTTTCAGTGACCTTTGACCTCTATGAAACAGTAGAATTGGCTCAAATCACGACTATGTCTTGTACATATCATGTGTGATAGTATGTGTGGCTGAAGCTCTGTATGGCACAGAAGACCCAAATATACTTTTTGGAGAGTTGCATCACCTTTGACCCAACACAGTCCTCAGAAATACTTATACGAAATTGAAATACTTACACGAAAGGAATGAGGAACGTGTGTATGTGTAAGGGTATTGAAGCAAAGGTACACACGGTCAAAAAAGTACCTTACGACTTTTCATGTGAAACATTATGACAACACGGACGAAGGAATTTGAGATATACCCAATGTTAGCCATATGTTCGTGATATCTTTGCATATCTATCGTTCGCGACATTTCCTGTCATTCTTCTTAATAAAAGCTATATATATATATATATGCATACGTATCTTGATATCATCTTTCGATAGAAATAACAGTAGACTTAAGCCACCATGATTACAAGGAAATTTCATCTCATTCACGCTTACCAACCTCACCGAGACAGTGAGTCGTATAGATAGATCATTTCGAAACTCATGGGATCCATCCGGGAAGTTACATATTTTGCAACGTGTAGATATGTACCAAGTTCCCAGTCATTGGCCCCCCAAATGGAGGAAGTGCGCAGCACTCTTGATGTATAGAAGATGGAAGAAGAAGATGAGGAAGAAGAAGAAGAAGACGAAGAAGAAGAAGAATAGGGAGGAGAAGAAGAAGATATAGAAGAAGAAGAAGAAGAAGAAGAAGAAGAAGAAGAAGAAGAAGAGGAGGAGGAGGAGGAGGATATAGAAGAAGAAAAAGAAGAATAGGGAGGAGAAGAAGAAGATATAGAAGAAGAAGAAGAAGAAGAGGAGGAGGAGGAGGATATAGAAGAAGAAAAAGAAGAAGTAGAAGAATAACAAGTAGAAGGAGAAGAAGGAGAATAGGGAGAAGAAGAGGAAGGAGAGAGAGAGAGAGAGAGAGAGAGAGAGAGAGAGAGAGAGAGAGAGAGAGAGAGAGAGAGAGAGAGACAGACAGACAGACAGACAGACAGACAGACAGACAGACAGGCAGACAGACAAACAGACAGACAGACAGAGAAAAGAAGAAGAAGAAGAAGAAGAAGAAGAAACTCAATAAGCATGATATATCCTCCCCCGGGAAACATAGTCAACAATGAGGCTACAGACTAGGTAACGTCTGCACTGGATGAAAGCAAACACTCTGCCCAGCACTAACAAACATGACATACCATCACGCTATCATCACGGGCCGCCTGGGCTCCAAGCCCATGGGTTCGAATCCTGGTTTGCGGCGGTTCGGTGCACGGTCAATCCAGCTGGTCATCCTCACCATATGGGATTCGGCCGATAAACTGGGTGACTGCCTAAGATCACGATATATATATATATGTATATATATATATATATATATATATATATATATATATATATATATATATATATATATATATATATATATATATATTCCTATGAGTCCACGGGAAAAATGAAACACGAAAAGTTCCCAAGTGCACTTTCGTGTAATAATCACATCATCAGGGGAGACACAAGAGAGAAATATAGCAGTCAGTTGATATACATCGAAGAGACGAAGATAGATAGATAGAGAGAGAGAGAGAGAGAGAGAGAGAGAGAGAGAGAGAGAGAGAGAGAGAGAGAGAGAGAGAGTTAATGAGATGGCCTTGATTAGGTTAAACAGACGTGCGCAACAGACGTGCGCAACAGCCTTAGTTAAGGGCGAGGTACACCACGACTGTCGGAAGATGGAAGGCACACACACACACACACACACACACACACACACACACACACACACACCGCGAGCGTGGCTCTCCCGCCTGTATACGTACAAATAAGTGATTATCCACGCACTCATTACTCACACGCGCTAACCAACACATGCCCTCACCAACCCATGGGATGACCCTTATCTACACCTGGGTTCGTTATCTACTCGTGTATCTACTCGCTGTCATATACCCAAGAGGTCTGCTGCTCACTTAGGTACTCACGTGAATACCCGTCGTACTCACCACACTGGTGTTCAGCACTGCTATCGCTAGCCCCACTCACCACAAGCCACACACTCACGCTAACATACTCGCTAGCCCCACTCACCACAAGCCACACACTCACGCTAACATACTCGCTAGCCCCACTCACCACAAGCCACACACTCACGCTGACATACTCGCTCGCCCCACTCACCACAAGCCACACACTCACGCTAACATACTCGCTAGCCCCACTCACCACAAGCCACACACTCACGCTAACATACTCACTAGCCCCACTCACCACAAGCCACACACTCACGCTAACATACTCACTAGCCTCACTCACCACAAGCCACACACTCACGCTAACATACTCACTAGCCCCACTCACCACAAGCCACACACTCACACTAACATACTCACTAGCCTCACTCACCACAAGCCACACACTCACACTAACATACTCACAAGCCTCACTCACCACAAGCCACACACTCACACTAACATACTCACTCGCCCCAGCACCCACACACTTACGAACATACTCACCAACCCCCAACCCCCCAATCCACCACACACACACACACACACACACACACACACACACACACACACCAGCCACCCCACATTTACGGTCCTGAACCAAGCACGTCCCAACAGACTCATTAACAAGTCGACTACCCAAGATACATCACATACCATATTACCCAAACACTCTCGACCTCCTCCCCCCACTACAACCCTTCCTTCCCCCCACTACAACCCTTCCTCCCCCACTACAACCCTTCCTCCACCCCCACTACAACCCTTCCTTCCTCCACTACAACCCTTCCTCCCCCCCTACCACAACCCTTCCTTCCCCCCCACTACAACCCTTCCTCCCCCCACTACAACCCTTCCTTCCTCCACCCCCCACTACAACCCTTCCTTCCCCCCCACTACAACGCTTCCTCGCCCCCCACTACAACCCTTCCTCACCCCCCACTACAACCCTTCCTCCCCCCCACTACAACCCTTCCTCCCCCCCTACCACAACCCTTCCTCCCCCCACTACAACTCCTCCTCCTCCCCCACTACAACCCTTCCTCCTCCCCACTACAACCCTTCCTCCCCCACTACAACCCTTCCTCCCCCACTACAACCCTTCCTCTCCCCTACTACAACCCTTCCTCCCCCCACTGCAACTCCTCCTCCTCCCCCCACTACAACCCTTCCTCCCCCCCACTACAACCCTTCCTCCCCCCCTACCACAACCCTTTCTCCCCCCACTACAACTCCTCCTCCTCCCCCCACTACAACCCTTCCTCTCCCCTACCACAACCCTTCCTCCCCCCCACTACCACAACCCTTCCTCCCCCCACTACAACTCCTCCTCCTCCCCCCACTACAACCCTTCCTCCTCCCCACTACAACCCTTCCTCTCCCCTACTACAACCCTTCCTCACCCCCACTACAACTCCTCCTCCTCCCCTCCCACCCTAACCATTAACACACCACACGCACACTAACACTGCCTTACCCCAACACACACACACACACACACACACACACACACACACACACACACACACACACACACACACGCACAATGTAAACAACAAAAAACCCAGGGACTCCAGCGGCGAGACATGAGTTTTACCAGCGGTCTCACGGCCAACTGGTTATATTTAGCTGACGGATATACCCACACCCCCACACACCCCACACCCACACCCCACACACCCACCCCGTGTAGTCACCCTGTGGCGTCAGACTATGATGTCATTAGCGAGGGATCACTTGGGACCACAACGTTGCTCACAGGGCGCGAAAGGTCCCCAGTGCGTAATAAGCGAATGGTGAGGCCTCGAAATGAATAGATGGATAGATGAATAGATAAAGAACTGTGTATTGAATTTAGATAAGTGAATAAATAGATAAAGAACTGTGTATTGAATTTAGATAAGTGAATAGATAAAGAACTGTGTATTGAATTTAGATAATGAATTTAGATTAGTGAATAGATAAAGAACTGTGTATTGAATTTAGATCATGAATTTAGATAAGTAAATAGAGAAAGAACTGTGTATTGAATTTAGATAATGAATTTAGATAAGTAAATAGAGAAAGAACTGTGTATTGAATTTAGATAATGAATTTAGATAAGTGAATAGATAAAGAACTGTCTATTGAATTTAGGTAGCCATTCGACTGAATATGTACAGCTGAGAAACCGCAGAATATGGGGGTGTGGGGGGTGATAGTTGTAACTAGTTAACTGTATGATGAACATGAACTAGAACACTGTATGATGAACATGAACTAGAACACTGTATGATGAACATGAACTAGAACACTGTATGATGAACATGAACATTATCGACCGAACGTCACAACATGAGTGAATCTAAGACTTCAAGGCTTGAGTTTTTCAACAACTTCGTGAGTTGGCTGCTTAAATTCCTTTGTATTAATCTACTGATATTAATATTAATATCCTCTAAGACATTGTGACACTATGTCCAAAATTCGCCATGCCCAGAGCTATGTAAACACGTGGGGGTAATCACTTTATGTAACCACGTACATACCCCATATATAATGGACCTCTATCTCCCATGTATTATTACTGACAGTAATATCTCACTGCACGTTCTATACTGGCCTCCACCTACAACGAAATACGTGCCCTTCACCCATACTCTCACTGAAATGCTTCGTCTATTTAGATATAGACAATGGATGTTTCTAAAACTAAATGAAACTTAGTGAGGGTCCATTTCTTACGTTCAGTATGGTGGAGGATAGGAGTTTGATGCTCAGGTTTGGAGGGAGGCCCATCTCTTGTTCAGTACGGGGAGGGAGGTTTACATTCATGTGGTGCCCATCTCTTGAACATTTACAACTCTTATATAACTTTTCAGACTTGTGTATGTTGTACACATCCTTGTTTCACCAGTAGGTACGTTCCATTCATGCCCCGCTCCTCGTAAAGTACGAATGTACTTCTGTACAACTTTTCTCCAGTGTTTCTTTGCTTCCTTTCCCATTGTAGTCTCTGGTTCTTCTCTTCTTCTCTTTTTTTTCTTTGCCTCTTTCGCTGAACTGTTCACTTAAGGCGTCATGAACTTTGCCTGATGTCTTAAAAAGGCTATGATCAAGTCACCACCTACGTTTCTCTCCTCCATGGTGGACAGACTCATGACCTCTGACCTCTCACTGGATCTCAGAACTCTTATTTCTGGTACCATCATTGCTGCCTTCCTCTCGACCACCTGCATCAGTTCTTTGTGCTTCTTCTTGTGCGCTGACCAAACTTGAGAGGTAATGGTCTAGCTCTGGTCTGGGATCCAGTTTGCATAGTGGTAGATATATCCTTATCTCTGACCCTGAGTGTGATTTTTGTTATCTGTAGCAGGCGGCTATGTAACTCTTATCTTACACTGCAACTCTGGTGGCAGGTTCGTTATGATGGCGACGACGGCTCCCAAGCCCCCCCTCGCACTCACATATTCCTGGATGTTACTTCCCGTATGATCAGATTCATATAGAGGCCTTCTTTTAACCATGTATTAACTCAGGGTTGAATTGTATCGACCAGTTATCAAAACAACTCTGGAATTTTGCCTGGTTCCCCTTGTACTTTCGTGCGATCCTTCTCACTCTTTACTTCCCCCTTCATGACCTCGGCATCATCGGCAAACACATTCAGTTATGAGTCCAAACCTTCGGGCAAGATTGTAAACAGATCGAAGTGGTCCCAGGATCGAGCCCTAAGGCACGCCGCTGGTGACCCACAACCCTTTGCAAAAAAACCCTCCCTCCACCAAACATGATTCAGTTCGCTCTCCTTCCGCTGAGGTAATTTTCAGATCTTGGAAGGAGTTCTTCCCTTATTACCTCATGAGGATCCGGCTTCTTTGTCTGCCTCCCGTGTCGTAGAATATATACAATCCAATCCTTTCCTGGATGTGTATCGCCGGCAGGTATATGCTGCGCATCCCCGATGCTCATCCTGTGAGCGGCAGCGCCAAGGGGATCACACAGGTCATAAAACACATACAATTTACCCATCCTCTATAGTCCATACGGAGCTCACTCTCTCGTAGAAGCGTAGATAGTTTTGTTGCCCCATTTCTCTTAGATCTGCGTTGTCTGTATCGCTTAGATATTTTCTGCTTCCACGCGGTTATCTGTTTGATCTCTCGTTATCTTTGATACTAAAAATGATATTCTAATAGATTACACTCGTCTCTGAGACTGATCTCTGTTTTCAGCATATTTTCTCAGTCTCCCTTCTTACAAAATGGGTACGTACCACCTTCGCCTTCTTCCATTCTCCTGGCTCTCCTTACCTTCCTTTGGTGACGTCTACGGCCTCTCCAGAGAGCAGTCAAGCGTACGTGCATATGTTCATGCTTGCCCACACCTTCTCCCCCCCCCCCCTCTCTCTCTCTCTCTCTCTCTCTCTCTCTCTCTCTCTCTCTCTCTCTCTCTCTCTCTCTCTCTCCCATCTCACTCGTGCTGAAGCCATGATCTCCTTCACGGCGGAAACACTTTGAAAGCTCCGTCATTCCACTTGCACGTAACTCGCTATCAATCCATTACGATTCTTCCTCCTGCTTCCTTTGGTCTGGTGGACTGTTCTTCAAACTAACGATCCACTGCCGATGAATTAATGGGAAATATTGTGGGTAATCTCCTCCTGCCTCGTCCCACAATATTCTTTCCAATGTTTCTCTCGTTCGGTCCTCCTCCTCCTCCTCCTCCTCCTCCTCTTCTTCGGGCGCGTTCGCTCTCTCGTGCCTGCCGAATTCTGCCTAAGAGACTTTGGTCATGTTGGCCAGATACGTCTCGCTCCCACGGTAGGTTCGTGAAGTTCTTTCGCCTCTTGACATATATCGACGTTTCATATATATACATTATTTTTCTCTCTCTCGACCTTCCCTCTGTATTGCCAGCGTGAGGTACTCAACAGTAACATATGCCACTATCATGACTCAGTAAACATTCTTCGGTTCTGTGACCACATCTTCTCTGTAAGTCTGCTGTCCTCTTCATCTGTTTTTGTATATATGTGTATCCTCATTTACCACATGATTAAAAAAAGATATGAAGGTTCACTTCATCACGTTTTCCATTTGGTGTGCCATGTAAGACGTTCTTAATTATAGTTAAGGAATAAGTTCTAGTAATGATAATATATATATATATATATATATATATATATATATATATATATATATATATATATATATATATATGTATTTACTGTAAGAACTTGTGTCACCATGACTCTTTCTGCATGAGAATGTATATATATTTCCCTCCGTCTGTTTCTTAATGACTGAAATCAGTGATATTAGAACTTTCTCATCTAAGAAGATTGTGTCTTTGTTCCATATACCTTCCTATGTGTGTGTCTCACTGTTCCATGTACCTTCGTGTGTGTGTGTCTCACTGTTCCATGTACCTTCGTGTGTGTGTGTCTCACTGTTCCATGTACCTTCGTATGTGTGTGTCTCACTGTTCCATGTACCTTCCTATGTGTGTGTCTCACTGTTCCATGTACCTTCGTGTGTGTGTGTATGTCTCACTGTTCCGTGTACCTTCGTGTGTGTGTGTGTGTCTCAGTGTTCCATGTACCTTCGTATGTGTGTGTGTGTCTCACTGTTCCATGTACCTTCGTATGTGTGTGTCTCACTGTTCCATGTACCTTCGTGTGTGTGTGTCTCACTGTTCCATGTACCTTCGTGTGTGTGTGTCTCACTGTTCCATGTACCTTCGTATGTGTGTGTCTCACTGTTCCATGTACCTTCGTATGTGTGTGTCTCACTGTTCCATGTACCTTCGTGTGTACCACATCCTCCAGGGGGTCAACCCTCCATCCCCCGTTATCTCTGCTCTGTCCTTCCTTGTTGTCACGTATCCATCTGCACAGATGAGATAACATCTTATCTCTAGTATGATTTGTCGTATGTCAGCTGAGACGGCACGGCCGGGTGAGGCCCCTAATTCAGGCCATCCCATTAACGCTCTCTCTCTCTCTCTCTCTCTCTCTCTCTCTCTCTCTCTCTCTCTCTCTCTCTCTCTCTCTCTCTCTCTCTCTCTCTCTCTCTCTATCTATCTATCTATCTATCTATCTATCTATCTATCTATTTATCTATATATATATATATATATATATATATATATATATATATATATATATATATATATATCTTTTCTTTCTTTCTTTCATACTAATCGCTATTTCCCACATCAGCGAGGTAGCGTTAAGAACAGAGGACTTGGCCTTTCAGGGAATATCCTCACCTGGCCCCCTTCTCTGTTCCTCCTTTTGGAAAATTAAAAAAAAAAATGAGAGGGGAGGATTTCCAGCCACCCGCTCCCTCCCCTTTTAGTCGCCTTCTACGACACGCAGGGAATGCGTGGGAATTATTCTTTCTCCCCTATCCCCAGGGATAATATATATATATATATATATATATATATATATATATATATATATATATATATATATATATATATATATATATATATATATATATATCCTATCCTGAGCCACGTACCCATTTCATCGACCAGCCCTTCGGGATGAACAGCTGGGTTGACTGTGGACGGACAGCGTCTCCATTACCCCACCCAAAAGAACAACACCAGGTCAGCGTTCACCATCTCGATCTCGTAACTCGCAGTTTCTTTCCATCGGTTCCTACCGCATCTTTTATTTGCATACCGTGTCGTCACTCTGTGGTCTTCCCGTATCTCGACCCCCTGACCTACTGTTACCATCAAGTATCAGGCCTGGAAGCGATGTATCGCCTCATCCCAGATGACTTAAGATGAGAAAAAGAAAAGAAGAAGGAATCCCTCACTGTTTTCTGAAGCCTTTTTCCACGTCCACACAGCCTAAGATGAAGACCGACCACCCCCTTCCCTTTCCCCGAAATAAGTCTATCTCTGCAGAACAGATTTTAGTAAGTCAGTCAATGAGTTCGTTAGCTTGTTAGCTCGGTCGTCTGCTAGTTGCTCGTTTGTCCGTTTACATCTCATCAACCTCTTTATTCACTTGATCCTCAGACATCACATGATGTCCCTCTTCATCTGCCTAACCCATCGATCACCATAGATATATATATACACAGATCTGAGCGTACGGGATTTTGTACACCTCTCATCAGTACACTGGTTCGAACCCGCTGATTCTACCACATCCAGTGCCCTTCCCCTACCACCTACCTCCCCTCCCCTCCCCCCTCACCTCACCACAGGGCGTCCAGGCGTCCTCCACATACCTCCTAACCACTCATTTGCATAATTGGCTTGAAGAAGTTGTTGTCCGTCTGAAACTGTTGTGAGAGATGAGAACTGTTGCATACGCCTGTCTTCTGCTACAGCTGTAGTGTGTGTGTGTGTGTGTGTGTGTGTGTGTGTGTGTGTGTGTGTGTGTGTGATTACCTGTTTCTACTGTACGGAGAGAGGGAGTTCTACACTCATGGGGCGCCCTCACCTCTCTTGAACTCATCCTACAAGCATACTTCACTACGTTGTCTGCATTCACAATCTCATCATTCGATAGATTCCACTCCTCCACTACACTTCATGTTGTGGTCTCTGGTTGGTCTGTCTGTCTTTTGCCCTCATCCGAAGACCTGGTGTCTGTTGGCATCATCAGATGGCTTTAAAAAAAGAAAAAAACCCTGATAGGGTGTGATCAAATCGCTCGTTACTCCTCTGTGTTCCATGGGTGGGGAAATCTGTGGCCTTCTGACCTCTCTTTAGTTTAATAACACACTTCATGGTCTACTTACCCAATTTATATATTCTTATAGAAATTCTTTATCTCTGTATAGTTTCCACAATCATTCTTAATGACGCATTCTTAATGACTCCCCTACGCATTCTTAATGACTCCCCTACGCATTCTTAATGACTCCCCTACGCATTCTTAATGACTCCCCTACGCATTCTTAATGACTCCCCTACGCATTCTTAATTACTCCCCTACGCATTCTTAATGACTCCCCTACGCATTCTTAATGACTCCCCTACGCATTCTTAATGACTCCCCTACGCATTCTTCATGACTCCCCTACGCATTCTTAATGACTCCCCTACGCATTCTTCATGACTCCCCTACGCATTCTTAATGACTCCCCTACGCATTCTTAATGACTCCCCTACGCATTCTTCATGACTCCCCTACGCATTCTTAATGACTCCCCTACGCATTCTTCATGACTCCCCTACGCATTCTTAATGACTCCCCTACGCATTCTTAATGACTCCCCTACGCATTCTTCATGACTCCCCTACGCATTCTTAAAGATTCCCCTACGCATTCTTCATAACTCCCCTACGCATTCTTCATGACCCCTACGCATTCTTAATGACTTCCATACGCATTCTTAATGACTCAGCTAAAAACATATAAGAGATACGTAAGATAACGTCTATCAGCTGCACTTTGCCGTCCCTGTTCAATACTCTTTAAGAAATATGAAGTATTGCAGTTTCCTTACATAAACCAGATTCGTGAGATGATATTGCCTAATGATGTTTATAGGTGATTTGTCGTAATTTCCTGATGTGTATGAGAAGCTAGGATTGTACCAAAGGCTGTAAGACTTTGAAATAGCTAGATTTAGCCTTGTGCGCCACTGAGATTGGACTTTGAATTAGTATCCCCAGTTATAATACGTTTGAATGAGTACACGTCCTCCCATGTTCTAGTTAGTCTCATACAATTCGTCTTGAAGGAAAGCTTAAATGAAAATTAAGCACAGAAAATGTAGGACAGGTTTTGTGGAAGATGTTAAATTGTTAACTCACAATGTTAAACTGTGATGTCAACTTGTGGCATTCTTAGTTCTATAGCTATCAAGAGTTTGAAGCCATCTAAAAGTAAATCGTTTCTCTCGTTTTCTTTTCACTGCTGAGTGAGTGACATGGCCAGGGGTGACTTACCCATAATGTTGCAGAGGTTTGATCTTATTGCCAAGGGGCAGCATGGAGGTTCCTGGGTGATATCCGGGTCAGTAATAAACCTACAAGGCCAGTGGCCGGGGGTTGGTAATGGCGTGGGAGTAGAATTAGTGGTAATGGGGGACGAGGATGTTATATACATACATTTTATTCTTTTGTTTCATCATACTTTGTCGCTGTCTCCCGCGTTAGCGAGGTAGCTCAAGTGAAACAGACGAAAGAATGGCCCAACTCACCCACATAACACATGTATAGACATACACGTCCACACACGCACATATACATACCTATACATTTCAACGTATACACATATATATACATACACAGACATATACATATATACACATGTACATAATTCATACTTGCTGCCTTTATTCATTCTCGTCGCCACCCCACCACACATGGAATGACAACCCCCTCCCCTCTCATGTGCGCGAGGTAGCGCTAGGAAAAGACAACAAAGGTCACATTCGTTCACACTCAGTCTCTAGCTGTCATGTAATAATGCACCGAAACCACAGCTCCCTTTCCACATTCAGTTGACTGGATCCTAGGAGCGTCAGTTGGAGCTACACTCGTACACATAGTTGCCTGAGAGATAATTTGAGGTTTGCTGCTTATCAGCAACTTTTGCATGGGAAGGTGCAGATAGCAGATGGCTAGTTGGATGTCTTAAGTTATCTGTTTTTGAAGAGAATTCTTTGTGTCTTTCTGATTGGATGAGATAAGGATAGAACAGTCTTAATAAGGCTCTCTACATTCCCTCCCTCCTCACTCCCTCTGGCAACAACATCCAACAGGAAAAAAGAGTGGAAGATCCTACGCTGCTGAAGAAGTAAGCCTTCGTGGAATTGAACAGGATAGAACGAAAACAGACACCCAACCATACAAACCCAACCATAGAAAGCTTACTGTGTCCATTCTCTTGTGTACTTCAGTATATTCTTAGCGGTCTGGAACTGGAAAAAGGAATTAAAGTGTATGTATATATTTTTTTTTTTTTGTTCATTCCATAGATGCATGAACAGTACCTTATTCTAGTGTTCAAGGGGTATGTTTGCAAAGAAACTTTTTTTCTCACGTCAGACTTACATGTCGTCACTTGAAGTCTCATTTTGTATCTCATGGTGACTATATTCTCATGTATTTCGAAAATATCTTAGTGATATGCGTGGGTCGCATCTGTTGAAAATGTTGATAGATTTGTATCCATGTTGACCGCGAAGTAAGAGAAAAGAGATGTGGGCATCTTTGCTTCTCTTCATATGCCGGATTTCACAGGAATTAGTTTTGTTGCACGTGTTTGTATTTTTCCAGTTTTTCCTCTCATTTTTTTTTTCCATTTTGGGGAGAACTTGATTGCATACTCAAGGTGTTGTCTTACTACAGCTTAGATAATGAAGAACCCAAAATTGTTTCAATATTTTGTTGTCGATGTTTTCTCCCCTAAACTTATAGAAATTAACTTGGTGTCGTTTCTGTGAAAGAGAATTTATCGTATTCTTTTTAACCATAGATTTTCTTATTTTTCAAATGAAGACATCTAAGCCTTTATAAATGAAAGATCATTATCTTGGAAGGGTTGAAACATATCCTGTTTCCGTGATTTCATCTGTAATGTTCTGTGTGTTGGTTCTCCCACATCCTCCTGTTTACTATCTCAGTATGATGAATAAATCACAAGTGCCACACTGGGATGCTGGACCGAGTTTGTCTCTAGCAGACGTAATGGTTCAGTTGGTGGTTGTTGGCAGAGCCTGGTGGTACACTGGTGGCAGTGCTGACGGTGTAGTCTGATGCACTGGTGGCAGGGTCGTGAACCGTGTGGTTAGGTGTTGGCAGTGCTGGCGGTATGAGCCTGATGCACTGGTGGCAGGATCGTGAGCCGTGTGGTCATGTGTTGGCAGTGCTGACGGTGTACTATGCTGCAATGGTGGCCGGGTTGTGAACCGTGTGGTCATGTGTTGGCAGTGCTGACGGTGTGAGCCTGATGCACTGGTGGCAGGGTTGTGAGCTGTGTCGTCATGTGTTGGCAGTGCTGACGGTATGAGCCTGATGCACTGGTGGCAGGATCGTGAGCCGTGTGGTCATGTGTTGGCAGTGCTGACGGTGTGAGCCTGATGCACTGGTGGCAGGGTTGTGAACCGTGTGGTCATGTGTTGGCAGTGCTGACGGTGTGAGCCTGATGCACTGGTGGCAGGGTTGTGAGCCGTGTGGTCAGGTGTTGGCAGTGCTGACGGTGTAATCCTACTGCACTGGTGGCAGGGTTGTGAGCCGTGTGGTCATGTGTTGGCAGTGCTGACGGTATGAGCCTGATGCACTGGTGGCAGGGTTGTGAGCCGTGTGGTTAGGATCACACACACACAAGCAAACATCTCCGTAGTGAGACGGCTGAGACGTGGCAAACAACTTCTCTCGTAAATTACTCTTCTTCTCCATAATTAACGACAGTACCACCGGCTCGGAAGTCATCGTTAATGATCATGAATAATGGTCATTTTCATATAATTACCCAATCATTTCGTAGCCCTCGATCAACCCTTATAGGACCGTACATGAACGTACCTGTATAATGCTTATGTAAACGACATGCATTATATAACGGGAGAAAGTTCTTCGATGTCTGACCTCGGACATTAACATCTTCGTCGTCGCCGTCTTGAGCCAGCCAGGAGCCTCGGAGTGTGGTTTCCCCGGGCCAGACACCAACACGGGCCCTCCAGCCACGATGGAGAGACGGTCCAGTACGAAGAGGCTTAGAACTTTGTAACCACAGCATCGAAGTGGATCTGCAGCTCCAGCCTTGCCTGTTACGACCCTGGCGAAGACCAGGGCCAAACGCCAGTGTTGCATGTCCGACAGTAGAACCGAGAGCGAGACAGGTTCCTCGGTCCATGTAGGAGAAGACACGAAGAAGGTGGGTACTCATACTCCTGAAGGGGATAGAGACGAGGCGAGCGTAATTATCCTCAGTGGTAGAGGATAGAGTGATGTCCCCCTCATTGCCACTGTGGGAGTGACTGGGTGAGGCAGGTGGTCTGTCCTCACCAGTGGAGGAATATGTGTGGTTGATCCCGTGCCTCCAGTGTGGGTTATAGCGTACGTAGGTGTTCCTGTAGGTGAAGGCTATGCTTGAGGACCCCTCTCGAGTTACGCTGAAGGAGGCATGGTCGAAGTTAAGTGCCGCGCCCCTTCGTGACGAGGCACTCATGGCAGTGGGTCCTGGCCCCAGACAGGTGCCCTAGTGGTACCCTCAGGAGTGACTTAGCCTCCGGTGTCCGTCCCCTCCCAGAGGCGCGGGCGAGGGAGGCGTCGTGTTCCTCATAGACACGAGGCGCGTCTCTGTGGAGGTAAGCGCAAAGCAGGTTTCGTGTCTCCAATGACGAAATCACGGATCATCATTCGTGCCATCAGTACGTAAGACTTACACCCAGGGACCCACTGCTGAAGCTGTATGATACGTGTTATACAGTGGGTCATCTTCTTCATCATAGAGTAACAGTATCATTTTATCAATACCAGAAGACAGTCAGAGCATCATAGCTATCGTCCCATCATCATCTACCTGACTAGTTCTCTATGTAAAGCTTAAGAGTGGATGGTGCTACCCAGAAAACCAGCGAAGGTAATTGGCTCTCACACATGGCTCCATAATGTACGTGGCCCATGCCAGAGGCAACAGCTTTAGTTACACAGCAATAAAAACATTGATCTTTTTTCTTTTAAACTATTCGCCATGTCCCGCGTCAGCGAGGTAGCGTTAAGAACAGAGGACTGGGCCTTTGTGGAACATTGATAGACTTGCAAATTTGCAAATTGAAGTTGTGAGAGTACGTGGCTGTCCTAAAACCACTAACGTCGACGTGGTAAGAAATAGAGATGGATACACAGCCAGAAAGAGTATGTATACCCAACGTGAAAGAAAAAGACACGTAAATACACACACACACACACGAACAGTATGTTGTGGGTTGTGAGGAGAAAGAATCTTTTTTCAAAATGACTGGACCACTTGTTGTTAATGATAATACACCCGATCGAGACGGTATCCACTTTGAAAACGATAAGTCTACTACATTAAAGGCTGTACGGTTAATGTAGTCAAGTAACTATACTGACGTCCAATATTGTGGTTATCTGTGCCACACTGGGGTATGACAGAGACCCTCTGAACGCTCAGTGTTCCTTTGCATTGCCGGTCGCTCACTTCCAAAGCGCCCCTCTGATAGCGACAGAATCAATCAGGCTATAGAGGCGTGTGTGTGTGTAGGTGTGTGTGAGTGCAAGGCCCCAGGCTCCTTGTGGGAGTAAGGAAGTGTGGGTGAAGTGTAGGTCCTGTCGCTCCTGCTGGGGGTTGAGGGCGAGGCAGTGTCTTACCCTCGACGATAGGGCCAGTGATGAAGAAGGTTCTCTACACATGGTGGACGTCTGGGGCAGACGGAAGGGCCCAGCAGGTACAGAAGCAGGAATAACGTAGGCCTAACACCCCTGCTGGAGACGTGGGACGGGACGAGCGCACTGTTCAGCAGGAGCGGAAGCAGGAATACGTAGGTCTGACACACCTGCTGGCGACGTGGGCAGCGCAGATGTACTGCTTCTGATGGTGTGTGATGAGTGTGTGGTGGTGTCCCGCGCCCACGCCAGGAGACATGGGGGCAAGGATAGATGCATTACTGTTGCGAAAATGACTCAAGGAACTCCCGCGTTTGTGACTGAGGTATGAATGAGGCAGGTGATGGTGTCCCGAGGGAACGGGGATGGAGGGAGGGCAGGTCCTACACCCCTGTAGGAGGCGCAGGCAATACAGGAGTCTTGTCCCTGAAGGAGGAGAGGCAGGAGTGTGGCAGTTCCCACACTCCTGTAGGAGATATGGACGATGATGAAGGCGTCACGTCTTTGCAGACCTAAGGCAAGATCGTCGTGGGTCCTACGTCGTCACCCCCACGTACTGGAGCGGCAGGTCAGAGCCTTCCCCGTTACCACGTGAACCTTGACCTGGCCGAGCGACGCTTCGGGTTACTGACGTGTGTGACCTCCGAGAGCTGCCGATTGGTCCAAAAATGGCGTTTATTACCGGACGAAGGAGGTGGTCAGGAAGCAGCTCTACCTGTGTTCCGTAAGACACACACACACACATCAGGGGAGACACGTGTCACAAGATGGGTGTGTGAGGCAGCGCCAAAACAAAGTTATGAATGAGGGAGGGTGAGGGACAGAGAGAGAGAGAGAGAGAGAGAGAGAGAGAGAGAGAGAGAGAGAATGGCTCTGTAGGACTGGTGGCTGGGGTCTGAAACATAGGCTCGTGTTATGAAGCCTGCTTCTGAACACCTCTTCCTCCTCACCTACGAGACAAGGTCTGCTCGTCACTCGAACCAATACATTCTTAACATGTCTCTCCGTTCTGTTAATATCGCCCAAATTCTCGTACTTGCATCTGCTCAGCTTAAGATTAGATCTTGTATCTGTGATGGTTCGTCGTACCCTTTCAGCTTGGAATGAGCCGCGAGGTAAGTGGACGCTCAGCCCCAGTTTCCCTTAGAACGAGGCGACCAGGTCGCAGCTAAATGGTTAGAAATGTCGAGAATATAAACTATAGAGACGCTGGTATTCGTCACCTGCTTTCACCAGACTCACATCACAGCAGAGGAGACGCTGAAGTCACACTGTGGTATGAGATGGTCTAGAGGTGGTGGCGGGTGCGGGAGCTGTGTTTCTTATGGCTTGGCCGGTGGCCACGTCTCCCAGTAACCACCTGTAGGGCCCGACACAGGCTGAGGGCACGTAGGGCCGCCCTACCACCGTGGCTGAATACACACACACACACACAGAGACACACACACACCTTATCTTCCCTGTCACGCTTAGGGTAACTCTGTTCATCGCGTGTCCATAAGCTGGTGTGTTAGCTTCGCCGTCGCCACCACCGTGAGCCTGAAGCAGACTCATCGGTCCCGTCACACACAGAGAGGCCCATCACAGAAGTGTTCCTTCCCTCGCTCGGAAGGTGAGGTGAGGAAGGAGGAGGGGCGGCGACGACGAGAGGTCTAGATTGCTCTGCCAGGTGTGTGTGTGTGGGGAGGTGTTGGCTTGAGCATCTCAACTGAGTATAGATGAACATTGCCAGTGGTTGGGTTCCATGCTCGGTGCCGTCGTACCGCTGCTTGTGGTCGTGGCAGAAATTCTCAGTGGCGGTTCCCCTACGTTGGTATTATTCCAGCAGAGAAATGTGTGGCAAGTGGACAACTTGTCTGAGGTTTGCCAACCTTCACCTGGGCGAGGTTAGGTGTGTACATGCACTTACGAAGCTCATGTGTGTGTGTGTGTGTGTGTGTGGATGTATGAGTAGATGTATGATAGAGTGGTGTGTATGTGTATATATATTACGTAGTATATAGAGAAGTATTTTGAGGAAGATGAAGGTTAGTGTAGATCTTGCTATGTGGCAGCAGCATCATTGCTTGACCACCTCCCATCTCCTGCAGGCCATCACCAACCATTCCAAGTTACGACCTGTGTAGCATGTTAAGACGGCGGACCTGTGCCACTCCTCCTGCCATCACCAACAGTTTTACTCTCCCTCTCTGCCACCTCCCTCTCCCTGTGTCAGTCTCCCTCTCTGCCACCTCCCTCTCCCTGTGTCACTCCTGCCACCTGCACCACCACACTCGCCCTCTGCCACCTCCCTCTCCCTGTGTCACTCCTGCCACCTGCACCGCCACATTCTCCCTCTGCCACCTCCGTCTCCCATCATCGCACAGGGGCGTCTTCATCCCTCCCTCACCATCCTCCACTTCGTTGTTCCTCCTCCCTCTTTCCCACTTGTTGCTGTCTCTTTCTTCTTCTTCCCTTTTCTATCTTCGCCTTCCTCATCTCTGTCCCTTTTCTTCCCAGGCCCCCATCGCTCTATTTATTCCTGGCTTTTCCCAATTATTCAGACCTTCTCTTCGTCGTCTTTCACCCTTGGCCACATTACCGTCTCCTTGTGCCGCCTCTCTCTCTCTCTCTCTCTCTCTCTCTCTCTCTCTCTCTCTCTCTCTCTCTCTCTCTCTCTCTCTCTCTCTCTCTCTCTCTCTCTCTCTATCTCTCTCTCTCTCACTCATCATTCCTCTTCCATCGTACTACTTTCCTCATTAGTTCCCCTTGCCTCACTCACCATTTCCTCATCTTCCCTTCCGCCTCACAATGCAGCGTCTATAGAGCACAGACTGTGAGCCAACCGAGAGTATCTGAAGATAATGAGTATCTGTGTTGCAGTCGATATCTGCCTCGTTGATCCAGTGGGCAAGGAACACATGGGAAATAGTCACACTTTAAACTGGAGAAATATAAGATCAAAAAAGACGATGTGTGTTGACACCTCTAGATGTGTAATTGCTAATGCAGTTAATATTAGACACACACACACACACACACACACACACACACACACACACACACACACACACACACACACGCCTCAGTGGAAGAGAACAATGGACGTATGCCTCAGGAGGCGTCTCAAAGAGGGTTTGTCACGAGTGGAGTGTGTACCTCAGGGTTGGGGTCTGGAACCATTGCCCTTGCACTAAGTAAACAACTCGCCGGAAGGACAGGAGTCATATATATATATATATATATATATATATATATATATATATAGGGGAAAAAGAATACTTCCCACGTATTCCCTGCGTGTCGTAGAAGGCGACTGAAAAGGGAAGGGAGCGGGAGGCTGGAAATCCTCCCCTCTCGTATTTTTTTTTTTTTTTTTTTCAAAAAAAGAAGGAACAGAGAAGGGGGCCAGGTAAGGATATTCCTTCAAAGGTCCAGTCCTCTGTTCTTAACGCTACCTCGCTAACGCGGGAAATGGCGAATAGTATGAAAAAAAATATATATGTATGTATATATATATATATATATATATATATATATATATATATATATATATATATATATATATATATCATGTACCTGGAAGTAACTCGTAGGAGTCTGTGTGTGTGTGTGTGTGTGTGTGTGTGTGTGTGTGTGTGTGTGTGTGAGGGACTTGGAAATATATTTGATGTGATGTATACCATTAGTGATGGTGCGCCCCATGTTCCTCCTGTGAGCGGTAGCGCAAAAGGATGACAGAGGGTCACAGAGCGTCTTTGTCACACCCGCTCCGGCCAGGTCACCATTACGTAACTTGTTACAAAGTTGGTTCATCACATAAACTGACAACCTCTCCTGTGTCCGTCCATGTTGGTTGTTGGTGGGTACCTGGGTAAGGCTGGTGTGTGTGTGTGTGTGTGTGTGTGTGTGTGTACATACATTGGAGTAGACATGGTACATACAATATACAAGGTCAGAAGACTGGACAACACAAAATTCATCACACACACACACACACACACACACACACACACACACACACACAGCTCAGGCAGAAGCTACTCCCCCGTCAACGCCACCGTTAACTCTTACCCCTCTGAGATACCTCGTCCCCAGGTTGAAGCATAGTGGTAGGATCGTGTCCGTACGATCCACTACAAGTGTAGCCCCACCCCGACCACTGCAGACACCACTACGAGAGTGTATGATAACCCCAGCCTTCGCTAGCACCACCCAGTGGACACTGGGAAGGGAACTGTATACACCTAGGTTACCCCCTCTTGCTCTTACACTTTGATTTTCCCAGTGGCAGCTGCGTTCACTCGTCCTTCATGGAGCATGTTCCCTGGGTACCCTTCTCTCGCCCAGATTCGACCAGTTGTGGTCTGTTGTTTTAGCTGTTGTTCTGGTCGACAACATGACTGAAGGGCGTTGAGCCTGGGTAGGACATAGGTGGCGCCCCAGCCAGCCAGTGTGGGCGAGGCGTAAGAGAGTAGAGAACGAGGATCAGTAAAATGCGAGAAAAGGAATTGAGAAACTGTGAGATAAATGTGACAGACATGTCAGGACATTATGCAAAACCTTTCCATAAGTTCATGAGAAGTAAATTGTGTGTAGAAGAGCAGAGCTAATCTGGTTTAGGGGGTCAGTAGGAAGGTTTCTCAATAAAGATGTGAGGAACTGAATGGTAAATGCAAGGGTGTTTCCGCAGTGGGTGATACTGTAGCCTCCACGCCAGTGGGATGGAGTGGGAAACTCTTATAAAGCAGTGAAATATCCAGATATAAGACATTAACAGGATAGTAAAAAGTGTCATGACCCATATCAGGTTCATGCCTCCAATGGGATTCCTCCGTACCTACTGAAGAGGTGTGTGTGCTGGATAAACTTGACACATCACTTGCAATGTTGCTCAAGATGTCGATAGAGAAAGGTAAGTGCCGAGGGAGTGGAAGAGAACACACACATTAAAATTGTCCGGAACAATGGAGACCAGAGGGATGGACCAGATTCCCTGGCGAGTAGAGTCAATAAAACCATTGGATAAGATGATCAGAAAGTGGATTGAAGGCTTCTTGCCGGGAAGAAACGAAGCAAACGAAAGCAGGACTAGAGGAGTGAGAGGTCATGTGTAACACACCCTCATACATTTCTACGAGAGAGTGAGCTCTGTCTTGGACGAAGGGGAAGACTGGATGGATTTCTGTATCTGGCCTGCCAGAAGACCTTTGTCACTATGGCATAGGAGACTGGGTCAAGACGGATGAATCTCCAGGCTCTAACAGGAGGGAATCTCCTTCGAGGGTTGAAGGATTTCCTCACTGAATTGGAACAAGGAACGCCAGTTAAAGGAGCCTTCTCGAAGGGGTTTGAAGTCACCATTGCGCTTCTTGATCTACGTGAATAACTTAACAAGAGAATTGGACTCATACGTGACTATGTTTGCTGAAGTTGAGAGCGAAGAGGACTGAATCAGCTTGAAGTGATGCAGTCCCCTTGAAGTGATGTAGTCCCCTTGAAGGGATGCAGTCCCCTTGAAGAGATGCAGTTCCCTTGAAGAGATGCAGTCCCCTTGAAGGGATGCAGTCCCCTTGAAGAGCCCCCTGAAGGGATTCAATCCCCTTGATGAGATGCAGTTCCCTTAAAGAGGTGCAGTCCCCTTGAAGAGATGCAGTCCCCTTGAAGAGCCTGCAGTCCCCTTGAAGAGATGCAGTCCCCTTGAAGAGGTGCAGTCCCCTTGAAGGCAGTTGAAGAAAAGGATAGCAAAACAGAGGTTTTGTTATTTTATCAATTCACCTGAGTATCCCACAGTCCCGTATGTTTATATTTCAATTAGCTTCTGCGCCGGCCATTGCCAAAGGCATTTCAGTAGACTAGGAACACAAAGCCCATTCGTCCATCTCTTAGGTCTAGGTTTGTAGTCAGTTCATAAAAGTACAGAAGAGTGTTACAGGCAGCACCTGTATTCCTCTGTACCATCGTTGCTTCTCAGATATGCAGTTTCCCCTTCGCAATACTTCACCATACGTTTCCCCAACTGTCGTTTTCCAGTGTATACACGATGGATGCCTCAAGGATCCAACGTCTGCAGGTTGTACGGTTATCTGGTCTCAACGTCCACAGCAACCAGTCCATCTCCAAGCGAGTGCTTGAATGATATATCTCAAGTGGTCTCCTGAGTAACGTGTCTATAGACGCTTCTAAGTACGTGGGTTGATGTATCATCTCGACCCCTCTGTATTATAAGGGTCCTCTACCTCCTTCATGAGTTTATTTATGTCGTGTCTACATATCGCGATGGCCTTCCATCATCATCATCTCTCTCTCTCTCTCTCTCTCTCTCTCTCTCTCTCTCTCTCTCTCTCTCTCTCTCTCTCTCTCTCTCTCTCCTTCCCATCTTGGAGGAGTTGTGTTGTCATTGCGAGCGGACTCTGGGCCATAGCTTCCTCCTCCTCCTCCTTACTCAAGTTATCCTTCTTCACACCATTTTCTCTGAGTCATTCGTCCTCTCGACTTCGTTACAAGTTATATGATAATGGTACGTCTCTCTCCTTTGCCTTATCAACATTAATCTTTTCTAGATTCCTCTATCTATCTTCCATTCTGTTATTATCTACTCATTTGTTGATCTCGTACCGATCAAACGCCTCGTAAGCCCCCTTCTCTTATCTCATTCTATCCCCATTTTCTACCACTAGTACCAATCTGGGGTTCTCTTTTTTTTTTAACTTCCTTTATATAATACCCCACGATGCCTCTCGTAACACTATTCCATACTTTGTGGAATTCCGATGCTCAAATGTTCCTCCAGAAGAGAGAGAAAAAGTTCTCATCTCTGGATCTTCCTTCTGACGATCGGATTTGCCTCACTGATTCCTTAGTTGGTTCCAAACTCGACCACCATTAAGCGGCTGCTGTTGCCAGGGGAGACACCAGAAGCGAATGTTTCCACTTCGCGATCGGGTTCACTCGCTCGTGAGATCAAGTATTGGTTGTCCGTCTTCCCCGGCTGACGCACTCGGTCACGTGATGAAAATGGTTGTCACTGAAGAACACGTTCGATATGATGCGCCTCCATGTCTCGCTTCCTTCCTTCTGAGCCTAAATTTGGCCAGTTGATGTTCCTATACCTAAAGGCCTTCATCAGAAGGACGCTTTTGTCATTAAGTATTCGGTCCAGTGTGCCTGTGTTTGTAACATTAATAATGAAGAAGAAGGAGGAGGAGGAGGAGAAGAAGAAGAAGAAGAAGAAGAAGAAGAAGAAGAAGAAGAAGAAGAAGAAGAAGGAGGAGGAGGAGGAGGAGAAGGAGAAGAAGGAAAAGAAGAAGAAGAAGAAGAAGAAGAAGAAGAAGAAGAAGAAGAAGAAGAAGAAGAAGAAGAAAAGATGATGATGAAATAGAAGAGGAGAAAAAGAAGAAGAAGAAAAGATAAAATAAGAAGAGGAGGAAGAAGAAAAAGAAGAAGAAGAAGAAGAAGAAGAAGAAGAAGGAGGAGGAGGAGGAGGAGGAGAAGGAGAGGAAAAGATTATGATAAGATAAGAAGAGGAGGAAGAAAAAGAAGAAGGAGAAGAAGAAGAAAAGATGATAGAATAAGAAAAAGAAGAAGAAGGAGGAGAGGGAGGAGGAGAAGAAGAAGACATTAGTATGAGGTCCAGGTTAGGTGTGGGAGATAAGGAGGGTCCTCAGTGTGTTCAGATAGTGTAGGAGTGACCGGGGATGATCTTGCATGGTCTTTCTTACGTTATTTTTCAAGTGGCTCCTGTTATGAGGTGGGTTCGCCGACAGGCCAAGTGGGGGGAGGCATAGCTTACTTGACGAAGAATTGGGAGTTATGTTGCTGTTCTTCAGGTGAAGTGCCTGGAGGCCAAGTGTCTTGAGACTTCGGAGAATATAGAGAGCACAGCTGGGGAACTTGAGGCTTGGTTTATCGCCCAAGAGTGACGCAAAGGAACTTGGTGACCTGGACAGCTTGAAGGGGAAGTGGGACGGGGTTGGAAGCATGGGTGTGATTTGCTTGACTGCAGTCTTAAGACTGGTTGATGGCAGAGTGATTGGGCGGTGGTCCATCCCCAGAGGCTGTTGAGGGTGGTGTTTCACAGGGTCAGATAGTTGGGTCAGAGCTGTTGTCATCACACACACACACACACACACACCAGTGGGAGAATCTTCGCTCACCTTACATGGAGCTGGTATGAGTCCTGGAACGTCATGAGGAAGCAGAGGGACCTCATGTTCGTGTCCTGTGGGACGCCACGAGTAAGAGGCTGGAAGACTCATGTTCGTGTCCTGTGGCACGCCAGGGGTAAGTGGCTGGAAGACTCATGTTCGTGTCCTGTGGGACGCCACGGGTAAGAGGCTGGAAGACTCATGTTCGTGTCCTGTGGGACGCCACGAGTAAGAGGCTGGAAGACTCATGTTCGTGTCCTGTGGGACGCCACGAGTAAGAGGCTGGAAGACTCATGTTCGTGTCCTGTGGGACGCCACGGGTAAGAGGCTGGAAGGCGAGATATGGCTCCTTGGAAGCGTACTGGCTGACGTCGCTCGCAGAAGTCGGTCTGGAAGCCATGGCATGAGACCCTCCAGTCCAGAACCCAAGGTCGACGGCTTCGTTCATGAGTGGTCTCGTGGCTGACTGAGTCAGAAACTGGGGTGAAGTCAACATGGTCTCCGGGTGCCTGAGATATTCTTTTCTTAAAGTCTCGTCGAAAACCGATGAACAGATTCACATTCGTTCCTTTGGCGCCCATATGATGATTCCACTGTGTCCGCCACACACCTTCAAGACTATGAACTGACACTAGAATTGATAGTTTCCTTGAAGCTGGACATTTAGAGCTGGATCAGTGACACAGATCGACTTATGACACTGGA